>NW_016918458.1:0-20158 GCF_001483705.2 Eufriesea mexicana
GGTTAGGCTCGGCTATCCTGGTATACACCGCGATTCCATGGATTTATGCGTTCTGGTCACCACTAACGTGTTCTGCTTGGCTCTGTGGAGGCCAGAAATAGCGGTCGAGGCACGCCAGCTTCAGATGAGTTACGTTCGGGTATGTTACGGTTGGTGAGGTCGGGAGAGGGTAGGTTTGACTTTAGTGCCTTAGTCTGCTACTAGGTGGATTATTGCGCCCTGCAGAGCACTAATATTATCTGCTTGGCTATGGGAAGGCCAGCAATACTAGCCATGGCACGTTGCGATGAGCCACGTTACGTTCGGTTAGGTTGGGTAAGGCTAAGCTTTGTGTCCATTGCTTCAATTTTTATGCTGTAAAGTGCTATTTGGTGGATTTCCGCGGTCTACTGTGCTCTAGTATGCCCTGCTTGGCACTGGGTATGGCAGGAATGGCGGCCTCGGCACGTTAGGTTGAGTCGTGTTACGACCGGTAAAGATGGGTCATAATAAGTTTGGTTGTGATAGCTTTTTCTTTTGTGCTGTGCACTGCTATTCGTCGGACCTTTGTCTCTGCCGTGCACTAGTATGTCCTGCTTGGCTCTAGGTGTGGTGGGGAGCAGCAATAGTGGTTTCGGCTCGTTAGGTTGAGTTAAGCTATGTTTGGCCATGTTCTGTTGGTTTGGGATAGGCTTACGTAGTTTCGTCTTTTCCGATATACACTGCGATCCTTCGGATTTCTGCATTCTACTCACCACTATTGTGTTCAGCTTGGCTCTGTGGAGGCCAGCAGTAGTGGTCGCAGCACTTCAGCTTGAATTATGTTACGTTTGGTTATGTTACGATTGGTTAGGTCAGGAGAGGAAAGGTTTGACTTTAGTGCTATAGTCTATTATTAAGTGGATTCCTGCGCCCTACAGTGCTCTAATATTTTCAGACTGGCACTGGGATGGCCAGCAACAGTGGTCCCGGCACGTCAAATTGTGCCAGGCTACGTTCGTTTAGGTCGGTTTCGGCTTAGTTTGGACAGGTCAGCCTTAACTTATGTGCTGTACATTGCTTTTCGGTGGATATCTGCGATCTACCGTGCTCTATATTTCCTGCTTGGCTCTGGGAACGGCAGCAATAGCTGCCTCGGCAAGTTATGTAGAGATAGATTATGCTTCGTTATTTTCTGCTGGATTGAGTAGCAATGACTTTTCCGATATGCACTGCGATACTATGGATTTCTGCGTTCTAACCTCCGCTAACGTGCCCTGCTTGGCTCTGGGGAGGCAAGAAATAGTGCTCGAGGCGTGTTAGGTTGAGTTAGGTTACGTCTTGATATGTTACTATTGGTTAGGTTAGGAGAGGGCGTCTTCGACTTTATTGCAGTCGTCTGCTATTAGTCGGATTTCGGCGACCTACAGTGCTCTAATATTTTCAGCATGGCTATGGAAGGACAGCAATAGTGGTCTGTGCACGACTCGATGAGTCACGTTACGTTTGGTATGGTTGCGTTAGGCTAATTTTGGCTAAGATAGCTTTAACTTTTGTGGTGTGCAATGCAGTTCGGCTCACTTCTGCGCTCTACTGTGCTCCAGTATGTCCTGCTTCGCACTGGGGTGGTAGCGACAGCGGTCTCGGCTGGTTAGGTTGTGTTAGGCTATGTTTGGCTGTGTCATGTTGGTTTGGGTTTGGCTTCGGTACCTTTCACTATTCTGATATACACTGCGATTCTACAGATGTTCGCATTCTACTCTGCACTAGTGTGTGCTGCTTGGCTCTGGGAAGGCCAGCAATAATGGTCGCGGCGCGATAGCTTGATTTAAGTTACGTTTGGATATGTTACGTTTGATTAGGTTAGGATGGGGTATCTACGGCTATTGTGCTTTTCACTGTAGTGCCAGTTATTTCTGCGCTCTACTGTGCTCCAGTGTATAATGATTCTCTCTGTCGGGGCCAGCAATGGTGGTCTCTTCAAGTTAGGTTGAGTTATGTTACGTTTGGACTTGTCACGTTTGGCTAGTTTAGGATAGGCTACATTGACATCTGTGCTTTACACTGCTGTTCGGTGGGTATCTGAGATCTACTGTACTCCGCTGCTTTCTGCTCCGCTCCGCGGGGACAGAAGCAGCGGTCGTGGCACGTCATGTTGTGTTATGCTGCATATGGTCAGGTTATATTATGCCAGGTTAGTTTAGTATAGCTACAGCTTTTGTGCTTTACACTGCTATTCGGTGGATCCATGCGCTGTAATGTGTTCTAATATTGTCTGCTTGTCTGTACGTATGCCATCAATAGCGGTCGCCGCACGATACGCTGAGTTATGCTACGTTTGGTGGGGCTAGGTTATGCCAGTTTTGGGTACGGTTTCCTCGACTTTTGTGATACACACTGCTATTCGGTTGATTTCTCCGCTCAACATTGCTCTGGTATACTCTGCTCGACTCAGGGGAGGCGAGCAATAGTGATCGTGGCGCGCTACGTTGTGCTATGTTACGTTTGGTTCAGCTATGTTGGGCTATGTTTGGTGAGGAAAGCTTTGACTTTCGTGCTACACCCTGTTACTCGGCGGATTTCTGTGATCTGCTGTGCTGTAGTACGTTCTGCTCGGCCATGGGGAGGCCAGGAGCAGTGGCCGCGGCTCGTAATGTTGAGAGGTGTTACGTTTGGTTATGTTATGTTAGGTTAGGATAACTTCTACTTTTGTGCTATTCGCTACATTGCGATGTATTCCTGCGCTAAACTGCTCCCTAGTACATTCGGCTTACCTCTGTGAAGGCCAGCAATAGTGGTCTTGTTCTGTTGGGTTGGGATATGTTACGTTAGATTATGTTAAGATTTGATATGTTAGGACAGGATAGGTGAGACTTTCGTGTTATGCACTCCTGTTCGGTAGATTCCTACGCTCTACTCTGGTATGGTATGCTCTGCTTGGTTCTGTGGTAACCAGAAATAGAGTCATCGGCACGTTATGTAGAAATAGGGTACGTTTGGTTAGCCTATGTTAGCTTTGGTTAGGTTCGGGTTTCGTCGACCTTTGTGCTATACTCTGCGATTCTACGGATTTCTGCGCTCTAATCTCCTATATTATGCTCCGCTTGGCCCTCTGGAGGACAGCAATACTGCGCGCGGCACGATAGGTGGAGCTAGATTACCTTCGGTAAGGTTAGGCTGTATTGGGTTAGGATAGCTTTGACGTATGTGCTCAGCGCTGATATGCTACGCACTTCCGTGCTGTACTGTGCTCTCTAATATTCTGCTGGTCTCTGGGGAACCCAGCAATGGTGGTTTCGGCACGCAAGATTGAGACAGGTTACGCATGGCTTGGCTAGGGTTGAATAGGATTGGTTAGCATATCTTTGGCTTTTGTGCTATACCCTGCTATTCAGTGCATTTCTCCGCACTTCTGCAATCTAATGTGCTCTGCCAGGCATTGGCTAGGACAGCAATAGCTCTCTTGGTACAATACATTGGGATATGTTACGTTCGGTTTTGTCACGATTGGACGAATTGGGAAGTGTATCTTCAGCTCTTGTGGTATACACTGCAATTAGGTGGATTTCTGCGCTCTACTGTGCTACAATATGTTCTCTTTGTCGTTATGGAGGCCAGCAATGGTGTTCGTTGCACGAAAAGTTGAGTTATGTTGCGTTCGGTTAGGTTAGTTTCGGTCTGGTATGGTTGGGGTAACTTTGACTTCTGTGCTATACACTACTATTCGGTGGGTTCCTGTGCTCTACATTGCTCTACTATACCCCGCTTGACAAACGGGATGCCAGCAATAGCGGCCGTGGCACGTTATGTTTTGTCAGGTTAAGCTTGATTACGTTATGTTATGCTACGTTTTGCCAGGTTCGCTCCGTCTGTTGTGCTACGCACAGATATTCGGTGGATTCCTGCCCTCTTCTGTGTTCTTCTGCAATCTCCTTGGCACTGTGGGCGGCAACAACCGTGGCCGCGGCACGTTACATTTAGTCTGCTATGTCAGGTTAGGATATGTTACTTTGGGTTTGGCTTGGGCATCGTTGACCCTTCTGCCGTAAACTGCGATTCCATGGATTTCTGCGCTCTACTATCCTCTAATGCGTTCTGTTTGGCTCTGGGGATGCCAGCAATATATGTATCGGATCGTTAGGTTTAGTTATTCTATGTTTGGTTAGGCTAGGTTCGGTCTGGTTTGGTTACGATGAATTCGACTTTTGTGCCATAAAATGCTATTCGGTGGATTCCTGCGATCTATATTGCTCTACTATACCCTGCTCTACGATCGGCGGGTCAGCAATAGCGGTCGTGGCACGTTAGGTTGAGTTATGTTACGTTTGCTTATGACACGATTGGTTATGTTAGGACAGAGTAGCATACACTTTTGTGCCATACACTTCTATTCGGTGGGTTTCTGCCATCTACTGTGCTCTAATATGTTCTGCTTCGCTCTGGGGTGGCCAGTAGGTGTGGTCTCGGCAGGTTAGGTTGTGTTAGGTTACGTTTCATTAGGTTAGGTTGGGAATGTTTGGCTATGATTTCTTTGTCTTCCGTGGTATACAATTCGTTTCGGTGGATATCTGTGATCTGCAGTCCTCTGCTATAATCTGCATGGCCCTGGGGATGCCAGGAGCCGTGGTCGCGACACGTTATGTTGAGTTATGCTACGCTTGGTAAGGATATGTTACGTCAGGTTAGTTTAGGGTATCATCGACTTTTGCGCTGTACACTGCTATTCGGTGGATTTGCGCGCTCTACATTGCACATCTGTACTCTGCTCGACTCCGAGGAGAAGAGCAATTGTACTCGTGGCTCGTTAGGTTGTGTTATGTTACGCTTGGTTAGGTCATGTTGGGTCACGTTTGGTCATGATAGCTGCAACTTTCGCACTAAACACTGCTATACGGTGGACTTGTGTTATCTACAGCGCTCTGATACATTCTGCTTCCCTCTGGGGAAGCCAGGCGCAGAGGTCGCCTTAGGTTACTTTGAGCTATGCGACGTTCCCTTGGATTAGGTTAGGACTGGTTAGGTTAGGACATCTGCGGCTTTTCTGCTGTACACTGCAATGCGGTGTGCTTCGGCGCTCTGCTGAGCTGTAGTATATTCTACGCGGGGCTGGGGAGGCCAGCAATAGTTGCCACAGCACGTTAGGTTGTGTTGCGCCTTGTGCGGTTATGACAGGATAATTTAGGCATTGGTGCTATACACTGCTATCCGCGGACTTCTCCGCTCCACTGTGTTCTAAAATTTTCTGCATGGCTCTGGGGAGGCGAGCAATTGTGGTCTCCACACATTAGGTTGTGTTATACTACGTTTCGTTATGTTACGTTATGTTAAGCTCGGTCAGAACATCTTTGACATTCGTTGTATACACTGCTGTACGTAGGATTTCTGCGCTCGACTATGCTATAGTATACTCTGCATCGCTCTGGGGAGGCTAGAAGTAGTGGTCCCTGCACGCTTTGGTCAGTTATGCTACGTTAGTTTAGTTGACGTTAGTTCCGGCTAGGTTTGGGCATCATGGACTATTGTGCTTTTCACTAAAATGCTGCCGATGTCTTAGAACTACTATACTCTAAGACATTCCGCTAGTCCCTGTAGACCCAGCAATAGTGGTTTCGTCATGTTAGGTATGGCTAGGCTACGTTTGGTTATGTTGCGTTTGGCTATGTCAGGATAGGGTATTTTTGTGCTATACACTGCTATTCGGTCGATTCCTGGGCTCTAATGCGCTCTAATATTTTCTGCTTTCTTCTGGGGAAGCCGGCAATATTGGTCTCGTCACGTTTTGTTGAGTCACGCTACGTTCGGATATGTTAGGTTAGGTTATCCTTCACTTTTGTGCTATGCACTGCGATGCGGTGGGATTTGCGCTCCGATGTACCCTTGTGTAGTGTGCTTGACTTTGGCGAGGCCAGCAATAGCTGTCGCGTGACGTTATGTTTAATTATGTTACGTTTGTGTATGTAACGATTGGCCATGATAGAATAGGGTAGCTTCGACTTTTGTACTATACAATGCTATTAGGTGGACATCTGTTTTCAACTGTACTCTAACATTTTCAGCTTGGCTCTGGGAATGCCAGCAATATTGGTCTGGTCACGTTAGGTTTGGTTATGTTACGTATGGTCATGTGAGGCTATATTAAGCTAGGTTCGGTTATCTTTGACTTTCGTGCTATACACTGATATTCGGAGCATGTCTGCACTCGACTGTGCTCTACTATATTCTGCATGGCTGTGCGGAGGCTTGAAATGGTGGTCGCGGCGCGTAAGGTTCAGACAGATAGCGTTTGGTTATGGTAGGTTACGTTGGATTAGTTTAATATAGCTTTGGCTCTTGTGATGCACACTGCTACTGAACGGACTACTGCACTCCTGTGTGCTCTATCACATTCCGCTTGTCTCTGGAGTTGCGGGGTATAGTGGTCGTGTCAAGCCAGGTTGAATCAGGTTACTTTCAGTTTGCCTAGGTTAGGTTAAGTCTGTTCCAGTTAGCTTTGACAATTGTTCTATACACTGCCATTCCATCGTTTTCTGCGATCTTCTTTGCTCTAGTATGTTCTGCTTTGCTTTGGGGAGGTCAGCGATGGTGCTTCCGGTACGTTAGTTTGAGTTGGGTTACGTTTGGTTATATTACGTTTGGTTAGATTACGTTAGGTCAGCTTGGGCTAGGTTATTTGCGGCTTTTGTGCTACTCACTGCAGTGCAGTGGATTCTTGCACACTACTGCGCTCTAGTACTCTCTGATAGTCCCCGTGGACGCAGGCAAAATTGGTCTCGGCATGTTAGATTGCGTAATGTTACGCCTGGAGTTGTTACGATAGGCAAGGTCAGGACAGGCTACTTTGACTTTTGCGCTATTCACGGCTATTCGGTGGACTTCTGCACTCTAATGTGCTCTAATACGCCCCGCTTGGCCATGTGGGTTTCAGCAATAGTGGCCGCGGCACATTAAGTTGTGATAGGTTGCGCCTGGTTGAGTTACGTTGGTATGGCTGAGGTCCTGGTAGCTTGAATTTTCTGCTATACACTGAATTCTATGGTTTTCCGCGCCCTACTCCCCTCTAATATGTCCTGCTTTGCTCTGTCATGGCCAGCAAGAGTGGCCGCGGTGCGTTAGGTCGAGTTAGATTACTTTTGGGAAGCTTAGGCTAGGCTCGGTTAGGTTAGGGTAGCTTTGAATTTTGTGCTACAGACTGCTATTCCATGGGTTTCTGCGCTCTACAGTGCTATTTTATGTTCTACATATCTCTCGGGACGCCAGCAACAGAGGACGCGACACGTTATATTGCGCTACGTTACTTTCGGTTAGGTTAGGTTTGGATAAATTTGGCTCGGATAGCTTTGACTTTCGTGATATGTATCGATATTCGTTCGGTTCTTTCTCTCTACATAGCTCTAGTATATTCTGCTTTTCTCTGGGGAGGTCGGCAACAGTCGTCTCCTCACGCGAGGTTGAGCTATGTTAGGCATGGCAATGTTAGGTTAGCTAGGGTTCGGTCAGGATAGCTCCGACTTTTATACTATGAACCGCTAATTTAAGGATTTCTGCTGTCTACCCCATCCAATACGTTCTGCATATCCCTGCAGACTCCAGCAATAGTGGTCGCGTCACGTTGTGTTAAGTTATGTTACGTTCGGCAGGTTTTGATTATTTTGGGTTAGGCCAGGGTTGCCTTGACTTTTCTGCTACACACTTCCCTACTATGGGCTTCAGCACTCCGCTCTTTTCTAATATGTTCTGCTTGGCTCCGGTGAGATCAGAAATATTGTCGCGGCACGATATGTTTAGTTAGGTTACGTTTGGTTCGGTTAGGTTACGTCGTGTTAGGTCAGGTTAGCTATGACTTTTGTGCCGCACAAAGCCATTATTTGGATTTCTGCGATCTCCACTCGTCTAACATGTTCTGCTTGTCTCCGGTGAGGCCAGACATACTGGTTGCTGCGCGATATGTATAGTAGGTTACGTTCGGTTAGGTTACGTTGGGTTGTGTTTGGCTAGAATAGCTTAGATCTACGTGCTGCGCGCTGCTATCCTATCGATTTCTGCTCTCCACTTGCCCTATCATATTCTGGATGTCTGTGTGGACACCAGCAGTTGTGTTTGCGGTACGCTTCGTTGAGTTGTGTTACGTTCGGAAAGTTCAGGTTAGTTTGTGTTACGCTCCGGTAACTTCGACTTTTCTGCTATACGCGGCCGTTCTGTGGATTTCTGTGCTCTGCTTTGCTGCAGTATATTCTGCTTGGCGCTGGGGAAGCCGGCAGAGGGGAAGCCAGCAGCAGTGGTCGCGGCACGTTAGGTTGAGTATTGTCACGCTTGACTTTGTTGGGTTGTGCTATGTCTAGTTAGTATAGCATCGACTTTCGTGCTATACACCACTATTCGGTGCATGTCTGCTCTCTATTGTATTCTATAATAGTCTGCTAGGCCCTAGGGAGTCCAGCAATAGTGGTCGCTGCGCATTACGTTCAGTTATGTTACGTGTGGTTAGGATACATATGCTTGGGCTAGGTTCGGACCGGTTTGGATTTTCTGCTATACACTGCGATTCTATGGATTCCTGCGCCCTACTTTCCTCTAATATGTTCTGATTGGCTTTGTGAAGGCCAGCGATAGTGGTCTCGACACGTTAGGTTTAGTCATCTTACGTTTGGATAAGTAAAGTATGATTAGGTTTGGACAAGATCGCTTGGACTTTTGTGCTATGCACTGCATTCCAGTGAACTCCTTTGCTCTGCTGTGCTCTGGTATGTCCTGCGTTGCTACGGGAGGCCATCGAAAGTGGTCTCGGCAAGTTAGGTTTGTTTGTATTACGTTTGGTTATGCTACGTTTGCTTAGGTTATGTTCGGATGGCTTCGACTTTGGCGCTATACACTGCCGTTCGGTGGACTTTTGCGCTCTACTGTGCTCTGACATGATCTATATGGCTCTGGGAGGTCAGCGATAGTGGTCCCTGCACGTTATGTTGGTTTGGATTACGTTTGATTGTTTAACGTTTAGTTATGTTAGGTCTGGGTGGCTTTGTCCTTTGCGCTATGCGCTGCCATTCGGTGCATTTCTACACCGTACGCTCCTTTAATATGCTCTGCTTGGCGATGGGGAGACCAGCAATAGTGGCATAGGCACGATAAGTTAGATTAAGTTACGTTTGTCTATGTTACGATTGGTTCTTTTGGGACAGGATAGCTTTATCTTTTGCGCCATACGCTGCTGTTCGGTGGATTACTGCGCTCTACATTGCTCTACTATACGCTGCACGATTCTGCGGAGGCCTGCAATAGTGGTAGTAGCAGAATAGGTTAGGTTACGTCTCGTTCGGTCTGCTTACGGTTGGTAAGGTTAGAAGAGGATAGCTTTGACTTTTTTTCTGTACACGGCAGTGGGCGAAAGTGGTCTCTGCAAGCTATGATATGTTAGGCTACGTCTCGTTAGGTTATTTTGGGACAGGTTAGGCTATGATATCTATGTCTTTTGTGCTGTATACTGCAATGTGGTTGATTACTGCGCCCTACCGTGCTCTAGTATATCCTGCTCGTCTCTTGGGATGCAAGCGGTAGCGGTCTCGGCACGTTAATTTCTGTTAGGCTACTTTCGGCAATGTTACGTTTGTGTAGGTTAGGGTAGGGTAGCTTTGACTATTGTCCTATTCACTGCAATGCTATGGGCTTCTGCCCTATATCCCCCTCTGATGACTCCTGCTTGGCCCTGGGGAGGGCAGGAATAGTGGCCTCGGCACGTTAGGGTGAGTTATGTTACGTTTGGTTAGGTTATGACAGTGCAGCTCTGTCTTTTGCGTTATACACTAGTGCTCGGTCGATTTCTGAGCTCACCATGCTCTAGTATGCTCTGCTTGGTTCTGGGGAGGCCAGAAATGGTGGTCGCGCCACGTTGGTTTGAGCTATGTTACGTTTGGTAAGGTTTGGCTATGTTTGGTCATTTTAGTCTTGACTTTTGAGCTATACAAATCTAGCCGCGGCTTTCTGCGCTCTAACTTGTCCTAGTAGGCTCGGCCTGGCTCTGAGGGGGGCAGCAATGGCAGTCACCGCAGGTTATGATGAGATATGCTACGTGTGGTTAGGTTATGTTAGCGATAGTTATGGTAGGTTGCTTCGACTTTTCTGCTATAAACTGCGATTCTATGGATTTCTGCGCACTACTCTCCTTTGAAATGCTCTGCTTGTCTCCGTGGAGGCCAGCAAAGCCGTTCGCGGCGCGTTTGGTTTAGTCATATTACGTACGGGTAGGTTAGGTTTGGCTTGGTTTGGTGAGTATGGTCTTACTTTTGTGCTATACTCTACTATACGGCGAATTCCTGCGCTCTACATTGCTCTACTATTCTCTCCTCGACTCAGGTAAATCCAGCAATAGTAGTCGTGGCACGTTGGGTTCTGCTATATTACGTAAGACCAGGTTAGGTTAAGTAAAGTCTGTTCTGGATGGCATTGACTTTTGCGATCTACACAGCCCTTCGATGGCTTTCTGCGCTTTACTGTGGTCTAGTGTATTCAGCTTGGCTCTGGGGAGGCCAGCAATATTGGTCTCAGCACGTTACGTTGAGCCTAGCTACATTAGCTTATGTCACGTTTGGTAAGGTTAAGATAGAGTAGCTTAGGATTTTGTGCCATACGTTGCTATTCGGTGGATTTCTGCTATCCACTGTGCTGTAACATGTCCTGCTCGACTCTGGCGTGGCCAGTAACGGTGGTCTCGGCACTTCAGGTTGTGTCATGTTGCGTTCCGTTGGATAGGTTAGGTACGTTTGGTCAGGATTTTGTTGGCTTTTGTGCTATACACTGCCATTCGGAGGACATTCGCTTCCGAAATTGCTATACTATACTTCCCCCGGCTCTGGGGAGGCGAACAGTAGTAGTCTCAGCACATTAGGTTCATTTATATTACGTTTGGTAATGTTGGGTTGTGGTATGCTCGGTCAGGTTATCTTTGACTTTCGTGCTATACACTGCTTTTCGGAGGAGTTCTGCGCTTGGCAGTCATCTACTATATTCCATTTGGCCCTGGAGAGGCCAGAAGATGTTGTCGTGGCACGTTAATGTTTGGTTAGATTAGTTTAGGTCAAGTTAGGTTAGGATATCTTTGACTTTTGTGCTGTACACTCCGTTGTGGTGGACTTCTGCGCCCCACTATGTTGTAGCATACTCTGATTGCCTCTGGTGAGGCCAGTAATGGTGGCCTCGGCACGTTATGTTGGGATAAGCTACGTCTGTTTATTTTAGTTGAGCTTTGGTTAGGATAGGGTAGCTTCGACTATTCTGCAATACACTGCGCTTCTTTGGATTTCTGCGCTCTACTGTGTTCTACCATATTCAGGCGGTACCTGGGAATGCCAGCAATAGAGGTCGCTGCACGTTAGGTTGGGTTACATTACGTTAGGATATGTTAGGTTATATTAGGTTTGGCCGGGATGTCCTTGACTTTTGCGTTATGGAATGCAATGCGGTGGATTTCTGCGCTCTACTGTGCTCCTGTATATTCTGCTTGGCTTCGCGGATGCCAGCAATAGTGGTTTCGGCAGATTAGGTTGTGTTAGGCTACGTTCGGCTATGTTACGCTTGGTTACGTTGGGAGAGGGTAGCTTTGACTATTGCGCTGTGCACTGCGATTCTATGGGTTTCTGCGCTTTTCTCCACTCTAATATGTCCTGCTTTGCTCTGTGAAGGCCAGCAGTAGTTGTCGCGCCACGTTAGGTTGTGTCATGTTGCCTTTAGATTTGTTAGGTTTTGTTAGGTTAGGTTAGGATAGCTTCGACTTTCATGCTACTCATTGATATCCGGTGGATTTCTGCGCACTAATGTGCTCTCGTACGCTCTGCTTGGCTATGGGAGGCCGGCGATGGTCTCGGCACGTTAGGCTGAATCACGTTACGTTTGATTACGTCACGTTTGCCTGAGTAGGTATAGGTTAGCATTGGCATTTCTGTTGTACACTGCGTTCCGGTGGATTCCAGCGCCGTACTCGTCTCTCATATGCTCTGCTTGCATCCAGGGAGGACAGCAATAATGATCACGGCAGGTTAGGCTGAGATACATTACGTTCGGTTGGGTTAGGTTGCGTTGGTTTAGGTTAGGATATCTTTGACATTTCCGCTGCACACTGCTACTCTATGGACTTCTGCGCTCTACTGTGCTGTATCACCCTCTGCTGGTCTCTGGGGAGGCCAGCAATAGCGGTCTCGGCACGTTAGGTTTTGTCGGGTTCCACTCGTCTATGTTACGTTCGGTTATGTTAGGGTAGGGTGGCTTCGACTCTTATGCCATACACTGCGATTCTACGGATTTCTGCGCCGTACCATCCACTAATTTTTTCTGCATAGCTCTGAGGAGGTCAGCAATATTTTCCTCGGCACGGTATGGTGAGCTATGTTACGTTCGGTTTTGTTAGGTTTGGTTAGGTTTGGTTACGGTAGCTTTGGCTTCTGTGCTGTACACTGCTCTTCGGTGGATTTCTGCGGTCTACGTTGCTCAAACAGCCTCTGCTAGGCACTTGGGAGAACAGCAATACTGGTCGTGCCACGATAGGCTGTGCTACGTTGCCTTTGGTCATGTTACGATTCGTTAGGATAGGATAGGACATCTTTGACGTTTGTGCTACACACTACTGTACTTCGAATTCTGCGTTCTGCTGCGTTCTAATATTTACCGTTTGGCTCTGTAGTGGGAAGTAATAGTGGTCTCGGCACATTAGATTGGGATATGATACGTATCGTTATGTTACGTTAGGAAGGTTTGTCTAGGATAGCTGCGTCTTTCGTGCTGTACACCGTTTATCGGTGGATTTCTGTGATCTACGGTGCTGTACTATATCCTGCTTGGCCCTGTGGTGGCCAGCAATAGTGGTCGCGGCACGTTAAGATGAGTTAGGCTACGTTATGTTCCGTTACGTTAGCTTGGGTTAGGTTCGGATAGCTATGACTTTTGCGCCATACACTGCGACCGAATGGATTTCAGCGCTCTACTGTCCTCTAGTATGTTCTGCACGACTCTGGGGAGTCCAGCAATAGTGGTCGTGGTGAGTTAGGTTGAGTTTTCTTACGTTTGGCTATGTTAAGATTGGATATATAAGGATAGGATGGCTCTGACTTTTGTGCTCCACGCCCGTATTGTGCGGGTTTCAGCTCTATTGTGTACTCTAGTATGTTCTGTTTGCCTCTGGGAAGGCCAGGAATGGTGGTCTCGGTACCACATGTTGAGCTGCGCTGCGATGGGTTAGGTTAGGTTAGGTCAGCTAAGGATTTGATACCTTTGACCTATATGCCATACATCGCAATGCGGTGGATCTTTGCGCTCAGCTGTGCTCTGGTATATTATACTTGGCTCTGGGGTAGCCAGTAACAGTGGTCTCGGCACGTAAGATTGAGTTTGGTTACGTGTCGTTGTGACAGCATGGGAAGGCTTGGTCAGGGTTTCCTTAACTATTGTGCTATACACTCATATTCGAAGGATTTCCGGCCTCTACACTGCGCTACTATCCCCTGCTCGACTATGGGTTGGCGAGGAGTAGTTGTCGCGGCACGTTAGTCTCAGTTAGGCTATGTTTGTCTTGGTTAGATTAGGTTACGCTTGGTTAGGCTAGCTTTTACCTTCGTGCTATAAACTATTATCCTCTGGATTCCAGTGATCTACTGTGCTCAATTACATTCTGCTTGGCGCTTTGGTGCCCAGCATCTGTGGTCTCGGTACGTTTGGTTGAGATATGTTACGTTCTGTTACGTTAGGTTATGCTAAGATCGGTCTGCTTATACTTGTCTTTCGTCCTATACGCTGCTTCCCGTCGAATTTCTGCGCTCTATTGTGCTATACGATATTCTGCTTGCCTCAGCGGAGGACAGCAGTAGTGGCATCGGCACAACAAGTAGTGCTATGCTACGTTTGGTTATGTCACGTTTGGTGTGGCTAGGATACGTCAGCCTGGACTTTTGTGCTGTACACTGCTATTCGGTGGATTTCTGCATTCTACTGTGCTCTATTATGTCCTGATTGGCTCTGGGGTGTCCAGCAATGTTGGTCTCGTCGCGTTATGTTGAGATACACTATGTTTGTTTAGGTTAGGTTGGGTCATGTTAGGTTAGGGTATTTTTCACTTTTGTGCTATGCACTGCAATGCGTTGAATTTCTGTGCCCTACTGTGCCCTGGTATATCCTGCTTGTCTCTGAAGGGCCAGCAATAGTGGTCTCGGCACGTTAGATTGATCAATGTTACGTATGACTTTGTTTCGTTTGGCTAGGTTAGGATAGGGTGGCCTTGACTTTTGTGCCATACACTGCTATTCGGTGGATGTCTGCTTTCTACTGTGCTCTAGTGTAATCAACCTGTCTCTGGGGAAGCCAGTAAAAGCTGGCTCGGCGCGTTAGGTTCATGTATGTTATGCATGCTTATGCTACGTTTGGTTAGCTTAGGATACGATAGCCTGTACTTTTGTGCTACAGATTGCTATTCGTCGGATCTCTGCTTTCTACTGTGCTCTAATATGTTCAGCTTGGCCTAGTGTAGGCCAGCAATAATGGTCGCTGCACGTTACGTTGGCTTAGGCTACGTCCGGTTCGGTTACGTTAGCTTGGGATAGGTACAGGAAGCTATGAATTTTGTGCTGTACACTGCGATTCTACGAACCTGTGCGCTCTGCTGTCCTCTAATGTCCTCTGCTCGACCCTGTGGAGGTCAGCAATAGTGGTTGCGTGCTTTCGGTTGTGTTGTGTTACGTTTGGTTTTGTGAACATTGGATATATGTCAGGATAGATTTAACTTTTGTGATATACCGTACAATTCGGCGAATTTCTGCCCTCTAGTGTGCTCTAGTATGTTCTGATCGTCTCAGAGGAGGCCACCAATATTGGTTTCCTCCTGTTATGTTGAGATACATTGAGTTTGGGTAGGTTAGGCTATGTCAGGTTAAGCTTATCTATCTTTCATCTTCTACCGTGCACATCAATGCGGTTCATTACTGTGCCCTTCTTTGCTATAGTATATTCTGCTAGGCTCTGTGGAGGCCAGAAATATTCGTCGTCGGACGTTATGTTGAGTTAGGTTACGTTCGGTTATGTTACGATTGGTCATGTTAGGATGTGTTATCTTCTACTTTTGTGCTTTAAACTGCTGTGCGGCGGATTTGTTTGCTCTGCCGTGCGTCAATATTCTCTGCTTGGTTCTTGAGAGACCAGCAACTGTGGTCTCTGCTCGTTAGGTAGAGTTATGATATGTTTGGTTCGGCTAGGTTAGGTCAAGCTCGGTCAGCTTATCTTTGACTTTCGTGCTATACAGTGTTTTTCTGTGGATTTCTGCGTTCGACTATGCTCCACTATATTTTGCTTTGCCCTGTGGAGGCCAGCATTAGTGGACGCGGCACTTAGACTGAGCTAGGCTACGTATGATAAGGTTAGGTTAGACATGGTTAGGTTACGTTATCCTCGACTATGTGCTGTACGCTGCTATGCGGTGGATTCCTGCGCTCTACTTTGCCCTACTCTACGCAGCTCGAATCTGGGGATTCGTGCAATAGCGGTCGCGGCACGTTAGGTTGTGCTAGGTTACGTCTGGTTAAGTCAGGTTAGGTTAGGTTTGGTCAAGACAGCCTCGAATTTCTTGCTATACACTATTACTCGTTGGATTCCTGTGACCTGCTGTGCTTTACTATATTCTTCTTGTCTCTGTGGAGGACAGGAGCATTGGTCGCGGCACGTTATGTTGAGCTATGCTACGCTTGGTTATGTTAGGTTCGGTCAGGTTAGGTTAGCATCACTTCGAGTTTTGAGCTCGAAACTGCCATTCGGGTGATCTCTGCGCTGGACTCAGCTCTACTATTTTCTGCTTGGCCGTGTGCAGGCCAGCAACTGTGGTCGCGGCACGTTAGGTTGTGTTATGTTACGTCTGGTTATGATAAGATTGGATATATAAAGATAGGATAGCTTTGACTTTTGTGCTACACACTGCTATTCGGTGGATTTCCGCAATCTAGTGCGCGTTAGTATGTCCTGTTTGTCTCTTGGGTGGCCAGTAATAGTTGTCTCGGCACGTAAGGTTGAGTTAGCCTGCGTTCCGTTGCGTTACGTTAGCTTGATTTTGGTTTGGGCCGATTCCTCTTTCGTAGTATACATTCATATACGGTGGATTTCACCGATCCTCTGTGCTCTACTATATTCTACATGGCTCTGGGGGTCCAGCTATAGTGGTCGCTGTACGTTACCTTGTGCAAGGCTATATTCCATTAGGTTACGTTGGTTTGGGTTAGGTACGGTTAGCTTAGACTTTTCTGTTGTACACTGCGGTTCTATGGATTTCTGCGTTCTACTGTCCACTAACACGTTCTGCTTGTACTCTGGGGTGGCCAGCAATTCTGGTCGCGGCACGTTAGGTTGTGTTAGGCTACATTCTGTTATGTTACGATTGGATAGGTTAGGACTGTGTAGCTTTGACTGTTGTGCTATGCACTGCGATTCTATGTATTTCTGAGGGCTACCGTCTTGCAATATGTTCTGTTTGGCTCTGGGGAGGGCAGCAGTAGTGGTCTCTGCAGGATAGGATGATCTATATTACGTCTTGCTCGTCTAGGTTAGGTTAAGTTTGGTAAGGATGGTTTTGACATTTGTGCTATACACTGCTATTCGGCGGATTTCTGCACTATACTGTGCTCTAGTATACTCTGCTAGGCTATGGGGAGGCCAGAAGTAGTGCACTCGTCCCGCTAGGCGGAGTTATGTTGCGTTTTCTCATATTACCCTTGGTTACGTTAGGATAGACAAGCTTAGACTTTTGTGCCTTTCTCTGCCCTTCGGTGGATTTCTGCGCCCCACAAAGCTTTGCCATGCTCTGCTCGACTCCCGGAAAGCCAGCAACTGATCACGAGCCACGTTAGTTTGGGTTAGTCTACGCTTGGGTAGGTTAGGTTGGGATAAGTCTGGTTAGTATAGCTTTGACTTTCGTGCTGTACACACTTGTTCGGCGGATTCGTGCCCTCTACTGTGCTCTACTCTAACCTGCTAGGCCCTGGGGGGGCCTGCGTTAATGGTCGCGGTACGTTAAGTTTAACTTCGCCACGTTAGCTTAGGTTAAGTTAGCTTCGTTAGGTTCCGATACCTTTGACTCTTCTGCTGCACCCTGCTATTCTATAGATTTCTGCGCTCTACTCTCCTGTAATGTGTTCTGCTTGTCTCTGCGAGGCCAGCAATAGTGGTCGTGGCACGTTCGTTTGATTCAAGTCACGTTTGGTTATGTTAGGTTTGGTTAAGTTTGGATAGGATGACTTTGACTTTTGTGCCATGAAATTCTATCTCTGCGCTATACTGTGATGCAGCATAATCTGCTTGGCTCTTGAGAGGCCTGCAATCGTGGTCGGGGCACGTTAGGTTGTGTTATGTTACGTTTGGCCATATTACGATTGGCGACGGTAGGAGGTGGGGCCTTTGACTTTTCTCTGTACACTGTGATTCGGTGGATACCAGCGCTCTACAGTGCTCCAGTTCGTTCTGCTTGGCACAGGGGAGGCCAGCAATATTGCTCTCGGCATTTCGTGTTGAGTTGTGTTACGTTTGGTTATGTAACGATTTGCTAAGTTAGGATGGTACGGTTTTACCTTTTGTGCTATACACCGCTTTTCCGTCGAATTCTGCGCTCTACTGTGCTCTAATATGTTCTGCTTTGCTCTGGATAGGTCAGCAATAATGGTTTAGGCAGGTTAGATTGAGTTACGTTACGTTCTGTTATGTTATATTTGGACAGGTTAGGCTAGGATAGCTTTGACATTTGTGATATACGCTGCTATTCGGTGGATTTCGGCGATCTGCTGCGATCTAATATTCTCTGCCTTGCTCTCTGGAGGACAGAAATGGTAGCCGCGGCGAACTTGGCTAAGATATTCTACGCTTGATTAGGTCGGGTTATGTCAGGCTAGGTTATGATGTCTCTGACTCTTGTTCTGGATACTGCTATTCGGAGGATTTCGGCGCTCTACTGTGCTCTAACATGTTTTGCTTGGCGCTGAGGAGGCCGGCAATGTTTGTCTCGGCACGTCAGGTTCAGTTCGGTTACGTTTGGTTACGCTACGTTTGGCTAGGTTAGGATATGGTAGCTTCGACTTTTGTGCTGTACACTTCTATATGGTTGACTTCTGCCCTCTACTGCCCTCTAATATGTTATGATTGGCTCTGTGGAGACCAGCAATGATGGACTCTGCTCCCTAGGTACCGTTAGGTAGGGCTAAGTTGGCAAGGTTATGTTATGTTTGGTCAGGATATCTCTAACTTTTGCGCTATACACTGCAATTCGGTCTACAACTGCGCTCTGCATTGCTCTACTGGCATTTGCTTGCCTCTGGGGATGCCAGCAACGGTGTTGGTTGAAATTTCGGCTAGGTAATGTTGGGTGAAGTTTGGTAGTGATGGCTTCGACTTTTGTGTTATACACGGGCATACAGTGTACATCTGCGCTCTACTGTGAACTAATATACCCTGCTTTGCTACGGAAATTCCAAAAACATAGACCGCGGCTCGTTAGGAGTGGTTGGGTTATGTATGGTTTTGTTAGGTTTGCTTGGGTTGGGATAAGATACCTTTGACTTTCGTGCTATACACTAACATTATATCAAACTCTGTGCTCTACCCTCCTGTAATACGTCCTGCTTGGAGATCGGGAGGCTAGAAATTGTGTGCTAGGCACGTTAGTTCGGGATTGGTTACATTTGGTTATGTTAGGTTGGGTCAGGTTATGTCAGGATATCTTCCACTCTTCTGCTTTACGCGTCAATGCGGCGCGTTTATGAGCTCTACTGTGCTCTGGTATATTCTGCATGGCCTTGGGCAGGCCAGCAATAGTCGTCTCGGCACGTTAGGTTTATTTAGGTTGCGTTGGTAACATAACGTTTGGATAGGATAGGAGAGGATAACTTTGACTTTTATCGCTATTCGTTGGATTTCTACACTGTACGTTTGTCTACTATACTCTGCTGGACACTCGGCAGGCCAGCAACAGTGGTTGTGTCACGTTAAGTTGAGTCAGAATACGATTGGTTTGGTTACGTTACGTAGCTTTAGGTGAGGACAGACTCGGCTTTTGTGCTACACACAGCTGTTTTATGGACTTCCGCGCTCTGCTGACCGATATCACACACTGCATGTGTCTGGGGACTGCAAGCATAGTGGTCTCGGCAAGTTATGTTAAGCAATGTTACGTGTGGGTAGGCTAGGTTAGGTGGTGCTTGGTCGGGACAGCCTAGACTTTTGTGCTACACACTGCTACTCGGCGTGTTTCTGCGCTCTACTGAGCTCTAGTACGCTCTGCTTGACTCCAGGGTGCTAAAAATAGTGGTCTCGGCAGGTTAGGTAAGGTGTGGCTACGTTTCGTTATGTTTTGTTAGTTTGGGTTTTGTCAGGTCTGCTTCGAATTTCGTGTTGTAAGCTGTTATTCGGCGGAGTTCTGTGCACTGCTGTGCTCTACTATTCTCTGCTGGAGTCTGGGGAGGCCAGCAATTGACGCTTCGGCACGCCAGCTTGAGTTATGTTACGTTTGGTTGGGTTAGGTTTAGTTAAAATTGGGTAAGGTAGATTTGAGTCTTGCGGTATACTCTGCTGTTCGGAAGATTTCAGCGATCTACGTTGCTCTGCTATACTCTGCTCAGCTTTAATGAGGCCAGCAACAGCGGTCGTGGCACGTAGGTTTGGGATACGTCACGTCTGCTAATGACACGTTTGGTTAGCATTGAATAAGGTAGTCTTGACTTTTGTGCTATAAACTGCTATTGGGTGGATTTCTGCACTCCACTGTGATCTAGAATGTTATCTTAGTCTCCGGCGAAGCCAGCAATAGAGGTCCCGGCTCGATAGGATTAGTTATTCAATGTTTTGTTGGGTTATGTCAGGCCTGGTTTTGTCAGGACGGCTTCGAATTTTGTGCTACACACTGATGTTGGGTGGATTTCTGCTCTCCACCCTCCCATAATATGTTCTGCTAGGCGACGTGGAGGCCAGCTATAGTGGTCTAGGCACAATAAGTTGAACTATGTTACGTTCGGTTATGATACGTTTGATTAGGTTAACCTTGGAAACCTTTGTCTTTGGTGCTATAAACGGCAATGCGGCGGATAACTGCGCTCTACTGCGCTCTGCTATATCCTGCTTGGCTTTGGGGATGCGACAAATAGCGGTCTCGGCGCTGGCTCAGGGAAAGACACCAATGGCGGTCAAGGCACGTTACCCTGTG
>NW_016918458.1:20599-23944 GCF_001483705.2 Eufriesea mexicana
CAGCAATACCTATATCGGAACGTTTAGATGAGTTATGTTACGTTTGGTTGGGTTATGTTTGTTTGGGTTAGGTTAGGGTAGCATTTACATTCGTGGTATGCACTTCTCTTCTGTGGACTTCTGCGCTCCACTGTTCTCTACCTTAACCTGCTTGTCTCTGGGAAGGCCAGCAATAGTGGTCCAGGCACGTAAGGTTAGGTTAGCATACGTTTAATAGTATTAAGCTTGGATAGGTCAGGAAAAGGTAGCTTTGGCTTTTTTGATTTACACCGCTATTCGGACGATTTCTGCTGTCTATATTGCTGTACCACACTCTGCTCGTCTCCGGCGTGGCCAGTAATAGTGGTCGTGGCGCATTAGGTTTAGATAGGGTACGTTTGCTTATGTTATGTTTGCTTAGGTTATGTTTGGATTGCTTCGACTTTTCTGCTATACACTGCGTTGCTATTTATTTCTGCGCTCCGCTCTCCTATAATATGATCTGCTTGGTCCTGTGGATGCCAGAAATACTTGCCGCGGGACGATAGGATCAGTGAGATTACTTTCAGTATGTTCAGGTTAAGTTGGATTAGGTTAGGATGTCCTAGACTAATGTGCAGAGCGCAGATATCTTATGAACTGCTGTGCTCTACTCTATCATATTCTGCCTATCTCTGGGGACGCCAGCATAAGTTGTCGCGGCACGCTAGCTTCAGTTATGTTACGTTTGGTTAGGTTAGGTTAGGTTAGGTTTGGTCATGATATCCTTGACTTCTGTGCTTTTCTCTGCTTTCCGCCGGAATTCTGCGATCTGCTGTGCTCTAACATGCTTAGCTTGGCAATGACGACGCAAGCAATTGTGGTCTTGGCACGTTAGGTTGAGTTAGGCTTCGTTTGGCTAGGTTAGATTATGTCAGCGTAGGTAAGGATATCACAGACTTTGTGCTGTACACTGAAGTGCCGTTGATTTATGCGTTCTACTGTGCTCTAGTATGTTCTGCTTGGATCTGTGGAGGCCAGCACTAGCGGTCTCGCCAAGTTAGGTTAGGATACGCTACGTTTGGTTAGGTTACGTCTGCTATGGCTAAGCTTGGGTAGCCTCGGCTTTTCTGCTATACACTGCGATCGTATGGAATTCTGCGCTCTGTACTGTTCTATTATGCTCTGCTTGGCGCTTTGGAGGTCAGCAGTACTGGTCGCGGCACGTTAGGATGAGTTAGATTGCGTTTGGTCTGGTTAGGATGCTTTGGGATAGGTTAGTATATCTTTGACTTCTGTGCCCAACACAATTATCCTATCGACTTCTGGGCTCTACTGTGCTCTGTCGCATTCTGATTCCCGGTGTGGAGGTCAGCAATAGCGGTCTCGGCACATTAGGCTCTGTTAGTCAACGTTTGGTTAGGCTACGTTAATTTGTGTTAGGTTTTGTTAACTTGGACTCTCGTGGCATGCACTGTTATTCGGTGGATTTCTGCGCTCTGCTATGCTCCGCTCGACAATGTGAAGCCCAGCAATAGCAGTTGCGGCTCCTTAGGTTTCGTTATGTTACGTTTGGTTATGTTACGGTTGGATAGGTTTGAAGAGGATAGCTTCGAATTTTTTGCTGTACACTGAGATTCTATGGATTTCTGCCACCTGCTCTCTTCTAATATGCTACGCTTAACTCTGTGGAGGTCAGCAGTACTGGTTGCGGTACGTTAGGTTGATTTAGATTACATTCGGTTTGTTTAGGTTGGATCATATTACGTTAGAATATCATTGACTTTTGTGCTATACGCTGCAACGCCACGGATTTCTGTCATCCACTGTGCTGTACTTTATTGTGCTTGGCACTGGTGCGGTTAGCAGTAGTGGCTTAGGCACGTTAGGATCAGTTATTTTACGTTTGGTTATGTTGCGTTTGGTCAGGATAGGATAGGGCAACTTTGACTTTTGCGCTGTGCACTGCTATTCGGTGGACTTTTGCGCTCCACTGTACTCTAATACGCACTGCTTGGGTATGAGGAGGACAGCAATAGTTGTCTCAGCACGTTTGGTTGAGTTGAGCTACGTTTGGATATGTTAGGTTGGGTCAGGCTTGTTTAGGATATCTTTGACTTTTGTGGTTTACACTACAATGCGCGGACTTCTGCGCTGTACTGCACTCTAGTATGTTGCGGTTGGCTCGGCGGAAGTCAGCAATTTTGGTCCAGGCACCTTAGGTCGGGCTAGGTTACACTTCGCTATGTTATGTTTGGTTTGGTTAGGCAAGGCTATCTACGGCTATTGTGCTATACACCGCTATTCGATGGATTTCTGCACTCTGCAGTCCTCTAATACGCTCTGCTTGGCTCTGTGGTGTCCAGCATCAGCGGCCTCGGCACGCTTTGTTGAGTTAGCCAACGTTTTGCTATGTTAGGCTATGCAAGGTTTTGTTAAGTTACCTTTGACTTTTGTGCTTTACACTGCTATTCGGTGGTTCCCTGCGCTCTGCTGTGCTCTAGTGTACTCTGTCTGGCTGTGGGGATTCCAGCAATAGTGGTCTCGGCAAGTTCGCTAATGCTATGGTACGTTTGATTATATTATGTATGGATGGGTAAGGACCGGACAGCTCTGGCATTTGAGTTGTAAACTGCTATTCCGCTGATTTTTGCGCCCTGCATTGCCTTACAATACTCCGGTCGACTTTCGGGATGCCAGTAGTAGTGGTCCCGCCAGATTAGATTCATTTAGGCTAAGTTTGGTTATGTTACGTTTGGTTAGTTTAGGACAGGTTATCATTGACTTTTGTTCCATATACTTCTATTCGGTGAAACTCTGCGATGTACTGTGGCCTCATATGCTCTGCTTGCCTCTGCTGAGGCCACTCATGGTGGTCTTTGCACGTTAGGTTAAAGTTCGTTACGTTTGTATATGTTACGTTTGGTTATGTCTGGAGAGGATGGATCTAATTTTTGTGCTGTACAGTCTTATACGGCGGATCTCTGTGCTCTACTGTGCTCTGATATACTCTGCTTGACTCTAAGGAGGCCATTAATGGGGGACTCGGCACGTGAGGTAGAGTTAGTCTACGTTTGGTTACGTTATGTTAGTTTGGGATAGGTTTTCATAGCTTTGACCAGCGTAGTTTACACTACTATACGTTGGATTTCTGCGCTCTGCTACGCTCCGGTATGTTCTGCTTAGCACTGGGGAGGGCGGCAATAGCGCTCCCGGCACGTTAGTTTGAGCTATGCTACGTACGGTTATATTACGCTTTGTCAGTATCGGATAGGGTAGCAGTGACTTTTGTGCTGTACGCTGCTTTTCGTCGCATTTATACGGTCTTCATTGCTCTACCACACTCTCGTCGAATGTGGGGAGGCCGGTGATTGTCGTCCCACCCGG
>NW_016918459.1:0-1453 GCF_001483705.2 Eufriesea mexicana
TTCATCAAACTATAGCAGGTTATAGATTTTGAATAAACTTATTCTATGGTAAGTAGATGGCTACACATGCCGTTGGAATGAGAACGGTAGATCTATCCATCAAACTATAGCAGGTTATGAATTTTTAATAGACCTTTCCTATGGTAAGTAGATGGCTATACCTATCATTGGATTGAGAACGTTAGGTGATCTATTCATCAAACTATAGCAGGTTATAGATTTTGAATAATGGTAAGTGGATGGCAATACCTACCATTGGATTGAGAACGTCAGATGATCTATTCATCGAGTTATAACAGGTTGTGAATCTTTAATAGACTTATTCTATGGTAATCAGATGGCTATACCTATCATTGCATTGAGAACGTAAGGTGATATATTCATCAAACTATAACAGTTTATAGATTTTGAATAGACTTATTCAATGGTAAGAAGATGGTTATAACTACCATTGGATGGAAAATGTTAGGTAATCTATACATCAAATTATAGCAGGTTATAGATTTTGAATAGACTTACACTATGGTAAGTAGATGGCTATACCTACCATTGGATTGAGAACGTTAGTCGATCTATTCATCAAACTATAGCAGGTTATAGATTTTGAATAGACTTTATCTATGGTAAGTAGATGGCTATACCCACCATTGTATTGAGAACGTTAAATGATCTATTCTTCGAGTTATAACAGGTTATGAACTTTTAATAGAGCTATTCTATGGTAAGTAGATGGCTATAGCTACCATTGGGTTGAGAACGTTAGGCGATCTATTCATAAAACTATAGTACGTTATAGATTTTGAATAGACCTATTCAATGGTGAGCAGATGGCTATACCTACCATTGGATTGAGATCGTTAAGTGATATATTCATCATTATGAATTTTTAATAGACATATTCTGTGGTAAGTAGATGGCTATACCTACCATTGGATTGAGAACGATAGGTGATCTATTCATAAAACTATAGCAGGTTATAGATTTTGATTAGACTTAGTCTATGGTAAGTAGATGGCTATGCCTACCATTGGATTGAGAGCGTTAAGTTATCTATTCATCGTGTTATAACAGGTTATGAATTTTTAGTTGACTTATTCTATGGTAAGTACATGGCAATACTAATCATTGCATTGCGAACGTTAGGCGATCTATTCATCAAACTATAGCAGGTTATACATTTTGTATAGAATTATACTATTGTAAGTAGATGACTATACCTACCATTGGATTGAGAACGTTAGGTGATCTATTCATCAAACTATAGCAGATTATAGATTTTGAATAGACTTATTCTATGCTAAGTAGATGGCTATACATATCATTGGATTGAGAACGTTACGTGATCAATTCATCAAACTATAGCAGGACATAGATTTTGAATAGACTTATGCTATGGTAAGTAGATGGATATATTCACCATTGGATTGAGAACGTTCGATGATCTATTCATCAA
>NW_016918460.1:0-220 GCF_001483705.2 Eufriesea mexicana
ACATCCATCCATCCATACATCCACGCGTCCATACATCCACCCATCCATACATCCATCGAACCACAAATCCATCCGCCCATACAAGCACCCATGCATACACCCATCGATCCATACATCTATACATCCATACATCCATCTATCCATACATTCAAACACACACACATCCATAAACCCATCCATCCATACATCCATACAACCATACATACATCCATACATATAT
>NW_016918461.1:0-2684 GCF_001483705.2 Eufriesea mexicana
CGCGCGTGCGACGCCTGCATGCCGCGGGTGAGGGAGCCACATCGCGCAGCTCCGGAAGCTCCGCTTGCTCGCACATGGCCAGTGCAACCGGGCGCGTCGTCAACGACGCGCGGTGTCCGCCGAGGAAATAGCGCGCCACTATCGCGACCACCGATCCGCGGTGGGCGATCTCCGGAGGGAGATTCGCAGAGCCAAATCTCGGCAATGGGACAAACTCCTCGCGACGTACGGAAGCGATCCGTGGGCACGCCCCTATAAATTATTAATGGGGAAGATAAGGGCATGGGCGTCCCCCGTGACCGAGCGTGTGTACCACGAAATCCTGCGGCGGGTGATCGACACCCTCTTCCTTGTGGTGGCGGTGTATTGGGTGCAACCCTCTGCAGTGCGGTCGGAACTGGTCGGGTGTTCCGACGAGCTGGAGGTTTCGCGCGAGGATTTGTGCCGTGCGGTCGTTAGGATGGGGGCGAGGAGCACCGCCCCCGGACCGGACGGCATCCCAGGCCGAGCCTTTGCACTGGCTCTGGAGGCGTGGGGTGACAGTGTGCGACGGCTGTTCGACAGTTGCCTCAGGACCTTCGCTTCCCGGCACGTTGAAGATGAGCGTGGGTCGTGCTGATCCCGAAACCATGGAAGCCGCCGGCCTCTCCGAAGGTATACCGGTCGATATGCCTACTCAACGAGGCGGGCAAGCCTTTCGAGCGCGTTCTAGCTGCACGCCTCCGAGAGCATTTAACGGACGTGTGTCCCGATTTCAGCGTCAGCCATTTCGAATTCTGGCAGTGTCGGTTGGCGATCGACGAGATTAAGCGCGTTCGTATCCTGACGGTGGCTGCCGTTGACCGGGGCGGGGCGGTGCTGGTGGTCGATGTGGATATCGCCAAAGCCTTCAACACCCTTCCCTGGGCCGCCAACCGGTGTGCCCTGTTGTACCACAGGGTTCCCCAATACCTGATGACGATGGTCGGCGTCTATTTGGCGGAGCGCTTGATCGAGTGTCCCGGACGATACCCGACCGTCGTGCGGGCGACGAACTGCGGGGTTCCACAGTGATCGGTTCTCGGGCCGATCATCTGGGACCTCGCGTACGACGCCGTGTTGCGTACTCCCCTACCGCGCGGCCTGAGCCTGAGCTGCTAGGCGGAAGATACGCTGGTGAAGGCTGCCGGGTCGAGTTGGGATGAGGCCACGCTGCGCGCGGAAAAGCGGCGTGGCCCTCGTCGCGAATAGCATCCCGCGGCCGGGGCTGAGTATCTCCCCCGAGAAGCCCGAGGCATTGTGGTCTTGCCATCGGCTCCACGGGAAACCGCTCAAGTCTCAGATGCGCGTGGGGAACGTCGTGGCCGTGGTACGGGACCGGATGAAATTTCTCGGTCTCGTCCTCCATAGCAACTGGAGGTTCGACGAGCATTTTCTCGCGCTGGAAGCGCGCCTGGAACGTTTGCCTGGGCGCTCTGTCGCCTGCTACCCAACCTAGGTGGACCAGACGGGAAGGAGCTCCGCCTCTACATGGGAGTCGTTCGCTCGGTGGCACTTTACGGGGCTCAGATCTGGGCGAACGACCTGGACGATAGTCCACGCAGTCTGACGATTCTTCGGCGTGTCGCTCGCAGGTTGGCGATCAGGGTCGTGCGCGGTTAACGCACGATATCCCACGAGGCGGCGATGGTCCTGGCGGGGGTTCCGCCGTTCGAACTGCAAGCGGTGGAGAACCCCAGTATCTACGGACTACTACACGCTGGCGGCTGCGGTGCTCCTGAAGAAGGGGCCGCTTCGCTGAGTCGAAGGTTCCGACAGTCCGCGATGACCGCTTGGCGAGCTCGGCTGAGGAAGCCGAGCAGCCGGCGGCACCAGTCGGTAGTGGCTGTGCTGCCCGAGCCGGATGCTTTGGTGCGCAGCGGCAGCCGGCACACTTTCCGCCTGACACAGGTGCTAGCCGGGCACGGGTGCTTCGGGAAGTACCTGTGTCGTGTACGGCGGGAGCGTGAGACGCGGTGTCATCACTGGGGAGGGGCGGGACACGGCGCAGCACACGCTAGAAGAATGTCTGGCGTGGGATCGCGAGCGCCGGGTTCTTTGTTGCGTGGTGGGTCGGGGCATTTCACTCACCGTCGTCGCGGCGCGGATGACGGAGAGCTTAGCTGTGTGGCGTGCGGTGGCCCCCTTCTGCGAGGCGGTTATGTTACAGAAGGAGGCCACGGAGTGAGCCCTCGAGCGTTGCGCCTGCTCCTCGTGCACAGAGCTGCGGAGGCTGCAAGCGCGGCGCCGTCTCTCTCTCCTTTTTTAACCTAGGTCAGGGTGACCACGGGCGGGCGTGTAGGGGCCCGTCTGTTCGAGAGACCGTGGTCCGGGCGCGCTTCATCGCGTGATTGTCGCGCGGCGTTCGCAGGGTATGCGTGCGTTGCGGAGCGGTGGTATGCGTGTTGTGTGTGCCTGTAATCGGCCCGTCTCGCGCGCATGCACGTTATCGTTTCGGGTGCGATTTCACGTCGCGCCTCGAGGTAACTGCAGTTGCGTCGCGGGGGCGCCCTGGCAATTGCGCCGCCGCGAAGTCCAGGGCGCACCGAAATGCGAAGGGCTGGCCATCGTGGGGTTTTGGTGGGTAAAATCCCACATAACACCACCCCCTCCCCTAAGGGGTCCGGGTATCTTTGGAAGATTTCCCCCACGTGAAGGAAAAAAAA
>NW_016918461.1:3964-5241 GCF_001483705.2 Eufriesea mexicana
GGGAGGGCAGTAATAGTGGTATCGGCACGTTAGGATGATTCATGTTACGACTGCTTATATTATGTTTGGTAAGGTTTGGAAGTATAGCCTTGACTTTTGTGCTATACAATGCTATAAGTTCGGCTTCTGCCCTCTACCGTGCTCTCATATGTTCTGCTAGGCTCTGGGTAGGCCAGCAATAGCGATCTCCGCACGTTAGGTTGGGGTATGTTACGTTTGGCTAGGCTAGGTTTGGTAAGGTCTGGTTAGGATAGCTTTCACTTTTGTTCCATACACTGATTTTCGGTCGATATCTGAGCTCTCCATTGCTCTACAAGCCTCTGCTTCTCACTGTGGGGGCCAGCAACAGCGGCTGTGGCACATCAGGCTCTGTTAGTCTGCGTTTGGTTATGTTACGCTTTGTTGCGATAGGATAGGGTAGCTTTGACTTACGCGCTGTAGCCTGCCCTTCGGTGGATTTCCGCGTCCTACTGTGCTCTATTATGACCTGTTTTGCTCTGTGGAGGCCTACAATTGTGGTCGTGGCGCGATAGGTATTGTTACGTTACTCCTATTTATGTTACGTTCGGTTACGTTTGGTTTGGATGACTTTGACTTTTGCGCTATACACTGCTATTCGGTGAACTACTGCGCTCTACCGTGCTGTAATATGTTCTGCTTTGCTCTGGGGAGGCCAGCAATAGCGGTCGCCGCACATTAGGGTGGATTATGTTACGCTTGTGCATGTCACAATTGGTTAGGATAGAAGAGGATTGCTTTGACTTTTGTGCCATACACAGTTATTCGGTGGATTCCTGCGCTCTACTGTGCTCTAATGTGCCCTGCTAGTCTCTGGGGGGATCAGCAGTAATGGTTGTGGCACGTGTGGTTCAGCTGTGCTACGTTCGGTTTGTTTGGGCTACGATAAGTTTGGTTAGGGTGAATTTTACTTTTGTGATGTAAACTGCTATATGGTGGATTTCTACGCTCTACTGTAATGTAATATATCCTGCTTGGATATGTGGATGCCAACTGTAGTGATCTCGGCAAATTAGGCTGATGTACGTTGTGCATTTTTATGTTAAGCTTGGTTAAGTTAGGAGAGGACAGCTTTGACTTTTGTTCTATGCACTGCTATTCCGAGGATTTCAGCGCTCTCCGTTGCTCTACTGTATTATACTCGACTCTGGGGAGGCCAGTAATGGTGGTCGTCGCACGACATGTTGTGTTAGGTAACGTTTGGTTATGCATGTGCAGGTTAAGATTGGTTAGGATGGCTGTGAATTTCGTCCTATGCA
>NW_016918462.1:0-312 GCF_001483705.2 Eufriesea mexicana
TTGGTTTGGTTACGTTTTGCCAGGTTTGGTTAGGGCATCTTAGACTTTTGTGCCATACGCTGCAACTCGGTGGATTTCTGCGCTCTACGTTGCTCTACTATATTCTGCACGTCACTTGGGAGGCGAGGAATAGTGGTCGTGGCACGTTACGCTGAGTTAGGTTACGTTTGGTTAGGTTATGTTAGGATATGTTTGGTCAGGAAAGCCATGCGTTTCGTGCTGTACACTGTTATTCGGTGGATTTCTGTCATCTGCTGTGCTCTACTACCGTCGGCTAGGTTATGGGGGGACAGGAGCAGTGGCAGCGGCACG
>NW_016918462.1:9565-10148 GCF_001483705.2 Eufriesea mexicana
TAGCTGTGGCGACCGGTTACGATGTGTCAGGTTAGGCTTGGCTAGGTTAGGATTGGATAGCTTCGACCTTTGTGCTTTACACTGCTCTTCGGTTGATCTCTGCCCTCTGCTGCGCTCTAATATGCTCTGCTTGACCCTGGGCAGGCCAGGAATAGCGATCGTGTCACGCTAGCTTTAGTTACGATTCGTTTGGTTGCGTTACGTTTCATTAGGTTAGGAGGCGCTTGCTATGACTTTTACTCTACACACTGCTTTTCGGCGGATTTCTGCACCCTACTGCGGGCTAATATGTTCATCTTGGCTCTGTGAGTGCCAGCAATAGTGGCATCTGCACGTTACGTTGAGATACCGTACGTTTGGTTGGATTTGAGTAAATCAAGCTAGGTTAGCATATCTCCGACATTTGTGCTTTACACTGCAATGCGGCGGATTTCTGCGCTCTACTGTGCTTTAGTATATTCTGCTCGGCTCTGGGGAGGACGGGAATAATGATCTAGGCACGTTAGGTTGATCTATGTCTCGTTTGGTTAGATTAGGCTAGGATTGCTTTGAATTTCGCGCTACACACTGCCACTCGGTGGAT
>NW_016918463.1:0-1088 GCF_001483705.2 Eufriesea mexicana
GATCTGACATGACCTACCCTGGCCTGACCTGACCGAACATGACATCTCCTGACCTCAACTGACATTACCTGGCCCGACGTACCCTAACGTAACATAACCTAACCTAACCCACCCTAACCTAACCTACCCTATCCAAACCTACCCCTTCCTGGCGTGACCTAACCTAACCTAACCTAACCTAACCAATCCTAACCTAACATAACCTAACCTAACCTGACCTGACCTGACCTGGCATTAGCTGAACTGACGTAGCCTGACCTGTCCTCGCCTGCACTGACCTGACCTGACCTCCCCGGACCCGACCAGGAATGTCCTGACCTGACATGACCTGAACTGACCTGACCCGACCTGACCTGACCTGACATGACCTAACATAGCCTATCCTAACCTAACTTAACCTAACCTAACCTAACATAACCAAACCAAACCTAACCTAACCTAACCTAACCTAACCCAACCCAACCAATCCTAACCTATCGTAATCAAACCTAAGCTAAACTCACCTAACCTTACCTAAGCTATTGTAATCTTACCTAACCAAACCTAACATAACATAACCTAACCTGGCCTGACCAGACCGGACCTGACATTAGCTGAACTTACCTGACCAGACCTGACATGCCGCGACCTGTCCTGACATCACCTGACACTGCCTGGAATGGCCTGGCCTGACATGACCTGCCCTGTCCTGACATGAACTAACTGACCTGACCTGACTTGACATGACCTGGACCGACCTGACTTGACCTGACCTGCCCTGACCTGACTTGGCCTGACATTGCCTGGCCGTGCCTGACCTTACCTGACCTTACCTGATTTGACCTGACCTAACCTAATCCGACCTGACCTGGCCTGGCGTAACCTGGGCTGGCCTGACATGACCCGACCTGACCGGAACTGACCCGTCATTCCCTGGTATGTTCTGTGCTGGCCAGACCAGACATGGCCTGTCCTGACCTGACCTGACCGAACCTGACCTCTCCTGGCCTGACCTGACCTGAAATAACTTGACCCGAACTGGAATTTCCTGATCTGCCCTTACCTGAACTGACCTGACCTATCGTGACCTTATCTGGCCTGGCCTGGAC
>NW_016918464.1:0-283 GCF_001483705.2 Eufriesea mexicana
CGTTATGTCTGCCTACGGTAGGAGAGGTTACGCTTGTTTGGGCTAGGTTTGGAAACCTTTGACTCTTCTGCTGTACACTACGATCCTATGGATTTCTGCGAACTACTATCCCCTAATATGTTCTGCTTGGCTCTGGAGGGACCAGCACTGTTTGGTGGTGGCGCGTTAGGTTGAGGTAGGTTACGCTTGGTGGTGTTACGTTTGTTTATGTTAAGACAGAGTAGTTTTGACTTTTGTGCTGCATACTGCATTTTGTCGGATTTCTCCGCTCTACTCTGCCCTA
>NW_016918465.1:0-888 GCF_001483705.2 Eufriesea mexicana
GGAGGCCAGCAATAGCGAACGTGGCACACTAGGTTTAGTTAGGTTGCGTTCGGTTATATTAGAGGCAGTTAAGATAGGGGAGGATGACTTTGACTTTAAAGAAATAGTCTGCACTTAGTTGGATCTCTGCGCAATACAGTGCTCTAATATTTTCAGCTTGGCTCATGGAAGGCCAGCAATAGCGGTCTCGGCACGTTATGTTGAGTCAGGTTACGTACGGTTAAGTTGGGCTAGGCTAATTTTGGTCAGGATAGCATTAACTCTTGTGCTGTACACTGCTATTCGGTGGATTTCCACGCCCTACTCCCCTCCAGTATGTCCTGCTGGACACTTGCGAGGGCAGCAATAGCGGTCTCGCCACGTTACGTTGTGTTAGGATGTGTTTGCCTATGCACTGTTGGTTTGGGTTAGGTTTCGGGTAGCTTTGACATTCTGATATACGCTGCGATTCTATGGGTTGTTGCGTTCTACTCTCCTGTATTCTGTTCTGCTTTCGCTATCGGGAGGCCAGCAATTGTTGTCGCGGTACGTTCGGTTGAGTTATGTTACGTACGGTTATATTACGATGGCTAGGCTGGGAGAGGATAGCTTCGACTTTAGTGCTATTGACTGCTACTAGGTGGATTTCTGTGCCCTAGACTGCTCTAACACTTATAGCTTGGCACTGGCGAGGCCAGCAATAGTGGTCGCAGCACTTTACGTTGGGCTGTGTTACGCTTATTCATCATACGATTTGCTGGTTAGGAGAGGATTGCTTTGACTTTAGTGCTGCAGTCTGCCATTAGGTTACTTGCTGCGCCCTGCAGGGCTATAATATTTTCAGCATGGCTCTGGGACGGCCAGCAATAGTGGTCCCGAAAAGTTATGTTGAGATATGTTACGTTCGGT
>NW_016918466.1:0-870 GCF_001483705.2 Eufriesea mexicana
ATTCAATTTTATTGCCATTTTCTACTAATATCGTGGTGAGCTATCTTTCTTGCATAGATATGAATTAAATAGCCAATTGGCGTGCTATAGCCATTGCAGTGCTATAGAATCTGGCGGGAGAATTCAATTTTATTAACATTTTCGACTAATATCGTGGTGAGATATCTTTCTTGCATAGATATGAATAAAGATCCTACTGGCGAGCTACAGCCATTGCAATGCTATAGAATCTGGCTGGAAAATTCAATTTTATTGACATTTTCGACTAATATCGTGGTGACCTGACTTTCTTGCGTATATAAGGTGGAAAAATTCTACTGGCGTGCTACAGCCATGGTAATGCTATTGAATCCACCTGGAAAATTCAATTTTATTGAAATTATCGACTACCAACGTGGTGACCTAACTTTCTTGTAGATGCAAGGAGGAAAGGTTCTACTGACGTACAATATTCTTTGCAATCCAGTAGAATCTGGAATGGAAAATTCAATTTTACTGACATTTTCGACTAATATCGTCGTGACCTAACTTTCTTACATAAATAAGTAGGAAAGATTCTATTGGCGTGCTATAGCCATTGTAGTGATGTAGTGCTATAGAATCTGGCTGGAAAATTCAATTTTATTGCCATTTTCGACTAATATCGTGGTGAGCTAACTATCTTGCATGGATATGGATGAAATTGCCTATTGGCGTGAAATAGCCATTGCAATGCTATAGAATCTGCCTGGAAAATACAATTTTATTGTCATTTTTGACAAATATCGTGGTGAAATAGCTTTCTTGAATATATAAGGAGGAATGATACTACTGGCGTGCTATAGCCAACGCAATGCTGCAGAATCTGACCGGGAAATTCAATCTTATTGT
>NW_016918467.1:0-1448 GCF_001483705.2 Eufriesea mexicana
TATTGACATTTTCGTGTAATATTGTGGTGACCTGCCTTTCTTGCATAAATAAGGGGGAAAGACGCAGCTGGCGTGCTATAGCGATTCCAATGATATAGAATGTGCCTGGCAGATTCAATTTTATTGACTTTTTCGACAAATATCGCGGTGAGCTAACTTTCTTGCACAAACAAGTAGGAAAGATTATATTGGCAAGCCATAACCATTGCAATGCTATAGAATCTGGCCGGCAAATTCAATTTTATAGACATTTTCGAATAATATTTTGTTGCGCTAACTTTCTTGCATAATTATGGAGGAAGGATCATTTTGGCGTACCATAGCCATTGCAATGGTGTAGAATCTAGCTGGAAAATTCAATTTTGTTGACATTATAGATGGAAAATTCAATTTTGTTGAGATTTTTGACAAATATCGTGGAGAGCTAACTCTCTTGCATAAATAAGGGGGAAAGATACTATTGGCGTCCTATTGCCATTGCAATGCTATAGAATCGTCCTGGAAAATTCAATTGTATTGACATTTTTGACAAATATCGTGATGAGCTAACTTTCTTCCATAAATAAGGAGGAAAGATTCTATTGGCGTGCTATAGACATTGCAATGCTATAGAATCGTCCTGGAAAATTCAATTTTATTGACACTTTAGACCTATACCGTGGTGAGCTATCTTCCTTGCATACGTAAGGTGGAAACATCCTTTTGGAGTGCTGCAGCCACCGCAATGCAGAAGCATCTGTCTGGAAAATTCAATTGTATTGACATTTTTGACAAATATCGTGATGAGCTAACTTTCTTCCATAAATAAGGAGGAAAGATTCTATTGGCGTGCTATTGCCATTGCAATGCTATAGAATCTGGATGGAAAATTCAATTTTATTAACATTTTCAACTTATAACGTGGTGAGCTACCTTTCTTGCATAAACAAGGAGGAAATAGTATTTTGGCAAACTATAACCACTGAAATGCTATAGAATCCGGCCGGAAAATTCAATTTTATTGACATTTTCGAATAATATTGTGGTGCGCTACCTTTCTTGCATAAACAAGGAGGAAATAGTATTTTGGCAAACTATAACCACTGAAATGCTATAGAATCCGGCCGGAAAATTCAATTTTATTGACATTTTCGAATAATATTGTGGTGCGCTACCTTTCTTGCATAAACAAGGAGGAAATAGTATTTTGGCAAACTATAACCACTGAAATGCTATAGAATCCGGCCGGAAAATTCAATTTTATTGACATTTTCGACTAATATCGTGATGAGCCAACTTCCTTGCATAAATACGGAGGAAAGATTCTCTTGGCACGCTATAGGCACTGCAATGCTCTGGAATCCGGTTGCAAAGTTCAATTTTATTGAAAGTTTCGACTCATATCGTGGTGAGAAAACTTTCTTGCAGAAATAAGGAGGAAAGATTCTATTGGCCTGCTATTGCCATTG
>NW_016918468.1:0-673 GCF_001483705.2 Eufriesea mexicana
TCCATCCATCCACACATCCACACATCCATAAATCCATCCATCCATACATCCATCCAACCATACATCCATCCAACCATACATACGTCCATACATACATCCATACATACATCCACCCATCCATACATCCATCGTTCCATACATCCATACAACAATCCATCCATCCAAAAATCCATACATGCATACATACATCAACAGATATATCCTTAAATACACAAATACATTCGTCCATACATACATCCATACACACAACCACACACACATCCATACATACATCCGTACAAGCAAACATTAATGCATCCATACATCTGTATATCAACACGTCCGTCCATCCATATATCCTGCCATCCACACGTACATCTATCCACATATCCATCCACCCATACACCGATACATCCATACATCCATTCATCCATACATCCATACATATATACATCCGTACATCCATACATTCGCACATACATCCTTCCGTATATCCATCCATCCATACATCCACTCGACCATACATCCATCGATCCATACATCCATACAACAATGCACACATCCATCCATCCATACATCCTTACATACATCCGTAGATATATCCATACATACATATGTACATACATCCATGCATCCTTAAATACATCCAACAGTCCATCCACCCATACATACATCCATACATACATCAATACAT
>NW_016918469.1:0-1169 GCF_001483705.2 Eufriesea mexicana
CAGCATTGAGTTTTGTGCTCTATACTGCTACTTGGTGGGTTTCTGTGCTATACTGTGCCCTAGTATGCTCTGCTTGGCTCAGGGGCTGCCAGCAACAGAGGCCTCGGCACATTAGGTTGAGATAGGATACGTTTGAATATGTTATGTTAGCCTTGATTAGGTTTGGATGGGTTCTACTTTTTTGCTTTACACTGCGGTTCTATGGATTTCTGCGCTCTAGTGTGCCCTAATATACCCTGCTTAGCTCTTGTCAGGCCAGCAGTAGCGATCTCGGCACTATGGGTTGAGGTAGGCTACGTGTCGTTAGGATATGTTAGCTCAGGTTTGGTATGCATAGCTGTGACTCTCGTGGTATATACTGTTATTCGTCGGATATCGCCGCTCTACTCTGCTCCGTTATGTTCCGCTTGGCGCTAGGGAGGCCAGCAATAGTGGTCTGGGCACGTTAGGATGGATTACGTTGCGCTTGGGTATGTTACGTTTGGTTTGGTTCAGATGGGATAACTTTGGCTATTGCGCCATACACTGCAATTCCGTGGAATTCAGAGCCCTACATTGCCCTACCGCTCTCTACTAGACCCTGTGGAGTCCAGCAGTAGTGGTCGCGGCACGTTTGTCTGAGCTATGTTAAGTTTGGTTATGCAACGATGGGTTAAGTTATGACACGGTAGGTCAGACTTTTCTGCTATACACTGCTATTCGAAGGATTTATGGGCACCAATGTGCTATAACATGCTCTGCTCGGCTTTGGGACGCCAGCAACAGTGGTGTCGGCACGTTAGGTTGAATCACGCTACGTCTGCTTATGTTACATTTGGTTTTGGTAGGAAACGGTAGCTTGGACTTTTGTGCTTTGCGCTGCTATTCGGTGGATTTTTGCGCTCTACACTGCTCTAATGTGCTCTGCATGACTCTCGGGATGCCAGCAGTAATGGTCTCGGTGCGCTAGGTTCAGTTATGGTACGTTTGTTTGGGTTAGCTTTGGATAGCTTTGTCTTTCTTGGCATAGATTGTTATTCGGTTGATGTATTCGCTCTACTCTGTTCTACTATACTCTGCTCGACTCTGTGGAGGCCAGCAATAGTGGTCGCTGCATGATAGATTGTGTTAGGTTACGATGGGTATGTTACAATTGGTTAGGTAAGGAGAGTATTGCTTCGACATTACTG
>NW_016918470.1:0-247 GCF_001483705.2 Eufriesea mexicana
GTTGGGTTAGGTCAGGTTAGGTTAGGTTAGGTTAGGTTAGGTTAGGTTAGGTTAGGTTATGTTGGGATAAGTTAGTTTAGGTTAGGTTAGATTAGGCTAGGTTAGGTTAGGTTAGGTTAGGTTAGGTTGAGTTGGGTTAGGTTAGGTCAGGTTAGGTTAGGTCAGGTTAGGTTTGGTTAGGTCGGGTTATGTTAGGTTAGGTTAGGTTAGGTTAGGTTAGGTTAGGTCGGGTTAGGTTAGGTTAGGT
>NW_016918471.1:0-1698 GCF_001483705.2 Eufriesea mexicana
ATCAAACGTATCCTAACTTAACCTAACGCGCAGAGACCGCTATTGCTGTAATCCCCAGAGCCAGGCGGCATATACTGTAGCACGGTACAGCTCAGGGAGCCAATAAATAGCAGCGTATAGCACACAAGCCAAGTATCTCATAGCCTAACCTGTCCAGACATGGCTTAGTCAAACGAGGACTAACAAAACCTAACGAACCGAACAATATATCTGGTCACCTCAGAGCCAGGCATAACATGCTAGAGCACAGTAGTGCGCGGAAAACCAACGAGCAGCATTGTATACCACAAAAGTCAGAGCCGTCGCAACCAAACCTAACCAAACCTAGCCTAGACGAACGAAACCTGACTCAAACTATCGTGTCACGGACACTATTGCTAGTCGTCCCAGGGTCGAGCAGAGTATAGTAGAGAAAGGTAGAGCGCAGAAGTTCACCTAATATTTGTGTATGGCGCTAAAGTCAGACTTACCATATCCTGACCTAACCAAACCTAACAGAACCGAATGCAATCTAACTCAACCTAACGTGCCGCGACAAGCATTGCTGACCTCCACAGGGACAAGCAGAGAATATTAGTGGAGAGAAGAGCGCAGAAATCCATAGAATCGCAGTGTAAAGCAGAAAAGCCTAAGATACCCTATCCTATACCAAACAAGTCTAACCTAACCAAACCTAACGTATCTCTGCCTATCGCGTCGCGGCCACTGCTCCTGGCCTCCACAAGGCAAGTCAGAGCGTATAAAACCACAGTAGAGCGCAAAAGTCACAGCAGCCCTCGCCAACATAGCCGAACAAAGCGTAAACAAACGTAACCTAACTTCACCCAACCGCCCTACACCGCTGTTGCTGACCTCCCCGAAGCCAAGCAGAATATGCTACAGCATAGTAGATCACAGACATCCGCGGCGTTTCAGTGTACAGCACAAGAGTCGAAGATATCCGAACCTAACACAAACAAACCTTACCTAACCAAACGTGACCAAATCCAACCTATCGCACGTAGACCACTAATTCTGGGCTCCCCAGATCTAAGAAGAGTATACAAGAGCACAGTGGAGCGCAGAAATGCACCGAGTCACAGTGTGCAGAAAAAAAGTTAAAGCTACATTGTACTATCATAACATCATGTAACATAACCAAACGTAACCTGACATACGATAACGTGCCGCGACCTCTACTGCTGTGCAACCAAGAGCCGAGCAGAATATATTGGAGGAGAGAAGCGCCCAGAAATCCATGGGATGGCAGCGTATAGTAGAATAGTCATAGCTATGCAAACCTAACACACACTAACCTAACCTAACCAAACGCAGCCTAACACAGCATAACCTGAAGTAAGCATTATTGCTGGCGTCCCCAGAGCAAAGCGGTACGTATTAGAGCACAGTAGATAGCAGAATCCCTCCGAAAATCTATGTATGGCACAAAAGGCAAAGCTATCTTGTACTAACATAAAAAATCGTAGCGTAACGAAACATAACGTAACTCAACATAGCGTGCCGCGAACACTATTGCCGCCCTCCCCATAGCCCGAGCAGAACATATTAGAGGAGAGTCGAATGCAGAAATCCATGGAAACGCAATGTACTGCTCAAAAGTCAAAGCTGCCCTAACCTAACGTAGCCAAACGTAACACAATCAAGCGAAACATATCTAGCATAACGTGCAGAGACCACTATTGCTGGCCTCCTCATAGC
>NW_016918472.1:0-733 GCF_001483705.2 Eufriesea mexicana
CAATGCTGTAGAATCTGGCTGGTAAATCCAATTTTATTGTCATTTTCGGCTAATATCGCGGTGTGTTAACTTTCTTGCGTAAATAAGGAAGAAACATCATATTGGCGCGCTATAGGCATTGCAAAGCAATATAATCGTCCTTGAAAATTCCATTTTATTGACATTCTCGGCTAATATCGTTGTGAGCTAACTTTATTGCGTAAATAAAGAGGAAAGATTCAATTGACGTGCTGTGCCGTCGCATTGCTATAGAGTATGGCTAGAAAGTTCAATTTTGTTGACATTTGCAACTATTATCGTGGTGTGTTAACTTGCTTGCATAAATAAGGAGGAAAGATGCTATTGGCGAGCTGTAGCCATTGCAATGCTTTAGAATGTAACTGGAAAGATCAATTTTATTGACATTTTCGACTAATATCGTTGTGATGCAACTTTATTGCTTAAATGATGAGGAAAGGTTCAAAGATGAGGAAAGGTTCAATTGGCGTGCGATAGCCGTCGCAATGCTATAGAATCTGGCTGGGAAGTTCAATTTTGTTGACATTTTCGTCTAATATAATGGCCAGCTAACCTTCATGCATAAACATAGAGGAAAGATTCTATTGGCGTGCTATGTCCATTGCAATGCTGTAGAATCTGGCTGGAAAATCCAATTTTATTGACTTTTTCTGCTAATATCACTGTGAGTTAACTTCCTTGCATAACTAAGGAGGAACGATTCTATTGGCGTGCT
>NW_016918473.1:0-227 GCF_001483705.2 Eufriesea mexicana
TTTCGTGGCGAGCTAACTTCCTTGCATAGGTACGGAGGAAAGATCCGTTCGGAGGGCTATAGTTACTGCAATGCAGTAGAATCTGGCTGGGAAATTCAATTTTATTCACATTTTTGACTAATATCGTGGAGAGCTAACTATCTTGCATAAATAAGGATGAATGATTCTATTGGCTTGCTATAGCCTTCGCAATGCTATAGAATCTGGTTGGAAGATTCAACTTTATT
>NW_016918473.1:314-563 GCF_001483705.2 Eufriesea mexicana
GCAATGCTATAGAATCTTGCTGGAAAGTTCAATATTATTGACAGTTTCGACTATTATCGTGGTGAGCTGCCTTTCTTGCCTAAATAAGAAGGGTAGATTCTATTGGCGTGCCATACACACTGCAATGATATAGAGAGTGATTGGAAAATTAAATTTTGTTTACATTTTCGGCTAGTATCGCGGTGTGATACCATTCTCGCATATATAAGTAGGATAGACTCTATTGGCGTGCTATAGGCATTGCAATGC
>NW_016918474.1:0-1719 GCF_001483705.2 Eufriesea mexicana
GAAAGACAAAGCTATACTAACCAGACTTATCCTAACCTAACACAACCAAGCGTTAACTAACCCAAACTAACGTGTTCCGAACACTGTTGCTGGCCTTCCGTGAGTCGAGCAGAGTGTAGTAAAGCAATGCGGATCGTACGAATCCACCGAAGAGTGGTGTATGCCACAAAGGTAACGCTATCCTCTCCTACCCAATCCAATCGTAACATACCATACGAAATTACTCAACCTATCGCACCGCGACCACTATTGCTGGCATCCCCAGAGTCGAACATATTACAGTAGAACATAGTAGAGCGCAGAAGTCCTCCGAGGAGCAGTGTATAGAGCGAATGTCAAAGCCATCCTAACCTAACTAAGCGTAACCTAACCAAACAAAGCGCAACCGAACACAAACAAACGTGCCGCAACCACTACTGCTGGCCGCTCCAGAGACAAGCAGAAGCTAGTAGAGCAATGCAGAGCGCAGATATCGACCGAATATCAGTGTACAGCGCAAAAGTCAAACCTGACCTAACCTGACCAAACGTAACGCAACCAATCATAACCTAACCCATCCTAACGTGCCGAGACCACTATTGCTACCCTCCCCATAGACAAGTAGAGCACACGAAAGGCGAGCGGATTGCAGAAATCCTAAGGACCTCAGTGTGCAGCACAATAGTCTAAGCTACCCTATCCTAACATAACCATACGTATCATAACCGAACGTAGATTAACTCAACCTAACCTGCCGATGTCACTAATGCTTGCCACCCCAGTGCCAAGCAGAATATACTGGAACACAGTAGATCGCAGTAATCCACCGCATTGCAGTGTATAGCACAAAAGTGCTAGATACAATAACCTAACCTATCCGAACGTAGCCGAACTGAATATAACGTTCCGAGGCTGGCATTGTTGGCTTCCCCAGAGACAAGCAGGACATATTAGAACTATGTAGACCACAGGGATCCACCGAATGGCGGTGTATAGCGCAAAACTCAAAATTAACCTATCCTAACCTTACAAAACGTAACATAACCATACGTAATATACCTCAACTTTAGGTGCAGGGACAACTATTGCTTGCATCGACATGGCCAGGCGGATCATACTAGAAAACAGTATAGCGCGGAAATCCACAGAAAATCAGTGCATACCATGCAAGTCAAAGAAATCCTAGCCTATCCTAGAACAACATAACCTAACCAAACGTTGCCTAACCCTATCTATCGTGCCGAGATGACTAATGTCGGCCTCCCACAGACGGGCAGAGTATATCAGTGTAATGTAGAGCGCAGAAGTCCACCGCAACGTAGTGTCTAGCACAAAAGTCAATGCCACCCTATCCTAACTTACCCAAACGTAAAATGACCAAAAGTAGCGCAACCCAACATATCTAGCCACGACCACTATTGCTGGACTACGCAGAGTCGAGCCGATAATGGTAGAGCAACGTATAGCAGGGAAATCCTCGGAATAGCAGTGTATACGGCGAAAGTCGAAGCTATCCAGACCTAACCCAAACCAACATAACCCAACCAAAGGTGGCCTAACTCAAATTAACGAGTCGAGACCGCTATTGCTGGCCTCGCCCGAGCCGAGCAGGGTACAGTAATGCAACCTAGGGCGTTGAAATCCACCATATATCGGTGTATAGCACAAAAGTCAGTACTATCCTATCCTACCCTAACCTACCGTACCCTTACCAAACGCATCCTACCGTGCCATGACCAC
>NW_016918475.1:0-722 GCF_001483705.2 Eufriesea mexicana
CACTATCTGCTTGCCTCTATGGGCGCCAGGAATAGTGCCCTCGGCACGTTAGTTTCAGTTACGATGCGTTTGGCTAGGTTAGCATTGTGTAGGTTGTTTTAGGATAGCTTTGAATTTTCAACTGTAAACTGCTATACGGATTATATCAGATTTCTACATTGCTCTGCTATACCCGGCTTAGCTCTCGTGAGGTCAGCAATAGCGGTCGTGGCACGTCAGGTTGTGTTCCGTTACGTCAACTTATGTTACGTTTGGTTAGGTTAGGATAGGATGGCTTTGACTTTTACGCTATACTTGGCTATTCGGATGATTTCTGCGTCCTACTGTGATCTAATGTGCTATGATTGGCGCTGGGGATGCCAGCAATAGTGGTCTCGGCACGTTTGGTTGTGTTAGGCTGCGGTCGATAAGGTTATGTTTGGTTAGGTTAGGAGAGGATAGCTTTTACTTTTGTGTTATGCACTGATACTCGGTTGATTTCTGCGCTCTACTCATATAATATTCCCTGCTTTGATCTGGGTGTGCTTGAAATGGTGGCCAGACTTCTGCGCTCTACTCATATAATATTCCCTGCTTTGATCTGGGTGTGCTTGAAATGGTGGCCGCGGCGTGTAAGGTTGTGTTATATTACATTTGGTTAGTGAAGGTTTGTTTGGGTCAGTTTATGATGTCCTGGACTTTCCTGCAATAGAGTACAATTCTATGGTCCTCTGCGCTCTACT
>NW_016918476.1:0-690 GCF_001483705.2 Eufriesea mexicana
TACATTTCGTTTGGCTAGGTAAGGTGATGTTATGTTAGAATATCTTCGAGTTTTGTGCTATACGCATCTATTCGCTGGATTCCTGCGCTTAGCAGTGTTTTAATGTTCTCTGCTTGGCTCTGGCGTGGCCAGGAAAAGTGGTCTCGTCTCGTTAGGTTGTGTTACGTTACGATTCGTTGGATTAGTCTATGTAAGGCTTGGTCAAGTTATCTTTGAGATTCCTGCTATACGCTGCTATTCGAAGGATTTCTGCGCTGTACTGTGCTCTAGTATATCCTGTTTGGCTCTCGGGAGGCCAGCAATTGTGGTCGCGGCACGTTATGTTTGGTTAGGCTACGATTGATTATGTTATGTTAGGCCAAGTTTTGTTAGAATGGCTATGACGTTTGTGCTATTCACTGCAGTGCGGAGGATTTCAGCGCTCTACCGTGCTCTAGTACTCCCTGCTTGTCTCTGTGGAGACCAGAAATAGTGGTCTCAGCATGATAGCCCCGGTTAGGATAGGTTTGGATACATTACGTTTGGCTCGGTTAGGATAATCTTCCTTGCCTTTGAGCTATACACTGCTACTCAGTGGATGTCTGCCATCTACTGTGCTCTAATATGCTCTGCTTGGCTCTGGGCGGCCCGCAAGATTGGTCTTTTCACATTATGTTAAGTTACCGTCAGTTTGTGTAGGTTAGGTTCGGA
>NW_016918477.1:0-2694 GCF_001483705.2 Eufriesea mexicana
AAATTGAATTTTCCAGTCAAATTCTACAGCATTGCAATGGCTATAGCACGGCAATAGAATCTTCCCTCCTTATATATGCAAGAAAGTTTGTCCACCACGATATTAGTCGAAAATATCTTTAAAATTGAAATTTCCATCCAAATTCTATAGCATTGCAATGGCTATAGCACCCCAAAAGAATTTTTCTTCTTTATTTATGCAAGAAACTTAGCACACAACGATACTAGGCGAAAATGACAATATAAATGCGATTTCTAGTCAAATTCTCTTGAATTGCTAGGAACACAGCAAGCCAATAGAATCTTTCCTACTTATTTGTGCAAGAAAGTTCGCTCACCACGATATTAGACGAAAATGTCAATAAAATTGAACTCTCCAGCCCGATTCTGCAGCATTGGAATGGCTATAGCACGCCAATAGAATCTTTCCTCCTTATTTATGCAAGGAAGTTAGCTCAACACGATATTAGTCCAAAATGTTAATAAAATTGAATTTTCCAGCCAGATTCTATAGCATTGCAATGGCTAGAGCACGCGAATAGTATCTTTCCTCCTTATTTATGCAAGGAAGTTAGCTCAACACGATATTAGTCCAAAATGTTAATAAAATTGAATTTTCCAGCCTTATTCTACAGCAATGTAATGGCTATAGCACGCCAATAGAATCGTTCTACTTTGTTTATGAGTGAAAGCTAGCACGCCAGGATATTTGTCGAAAATGTCGATAAAATTGAATTTTAAATCCTGATTCTATAGCATTGCTATGGCTATAGCACGCCAATTGAATCTTTCCTCCTTATTTATTCAAGAGAGTTAGCTCGCCACGGTATTAGTCAATACTATCAATAAAATTGAATTTTCCATCCAGATTCTACAGCAATGCAATGGCTACAGCATCCCAATAGTATCTTTCCTCAATATTTATGGAAGTAAGATAACTCCCCACGATATTAGTCGCAAACGTCTTTAAAATTGAAATTTCCATCCAAATTCTATAGCATTGCAATGGATATAGCACGCCAATAGAATCTTTCCTCAATATTTATGCAAGAAAGATAACTCCCCACGATATTATTCGAAAAAGTCATTAAAATTGAGTTTTCCATTCAGATTCTACAGCATTGCAATGGCTATAGCACGCCAATAGAATCTTTCCTCCTTATATATGCAAGAAAGTTTGCCCACCACGACATTAGCCGAAAATGTCTATAAAATTGAATTTTCCAGCCAGGTTCTATAGCAATCCAATGGCTAGAGCACGTCAATGGAATCTTTCCTCCTTATTTATGCAAGAAAGATGGCTCACCACGATATTAGTCGAAAATGTCAATAAAATTGAGTTTTCCAGGCAGATTCCATAGAATTGCAATTGCTAAAGCATGCCAATAGAATCTTTCGTCCTTATTTATTCAAGAAAGCTTGCTCAACATGATATTCGTCGAAAATGTCATTAAAATTGAATTTTCCGGCCCGATTCCGTAGCATTGCTACGGCTATATCACGTCAATAGAATCTATCCTCCTTGTTTATGGAAGAAAGATAGCTCACCACGATATTAGGCGAAAATGTCAATAAAATAGAATTATCCAGCCAAATTCTATAGTATTGCAATGGCTACATCACGGCAATAGAATATTTCCTCCTTATTTATTGAAGAAAGTTAGCTCACCACGATATTAGTCGAAAACGTATATAAAATTGTGTTTTGCAGCCTGATTCTATATCACTGCAATGGCTATAGCACGCCAATAGGATCTTTCCTCCTTATTTACGCAAGAAGGTTAGCTCACAACGATATTAGTCGAAAATGACAATAAAATTGAGTTTTCCAGTCAAATTCTACAGCATTGCAATGGCTATAGCACGCCAATAGGATCTTTCCTCCTTATTTACGCAAGAAGGTTAGCTCACAACGATATTAGTCGAAAATGTCAATAAAACTGTATTTTCCATCCAAATTCTATAGCAGTGCAATGGCTATAGCACGCCAATAGAATCTTTCCTCTATATTTATGCAAGAAAGATAACTCCCCACGATGTTATTCGAGAATGTCAATAAAATTGAATTTTCCAGCTAGATTCAACAGCAATGTAATGGCTATAGCACGCCAATAGAATCTTCCCTCCTTATGTATGCAAGAAAGCTAGCTCAATACGAAATTAGTCGAAAATGTCATTAAAATTGAATCTTCCGGCCCGATTCTGCAGCATTGCAATGGCTATAGCACTCCATTAGTATCCTTCCAAGTTATATATGCAAGAAAGTCAGCTCACCACGATATTTGCTGAATACGTCTATAAAATTGAATTTTCCAGCCAGGTTCTATAGCAATCCAATGGCTAGAGCACGCCAATAGAATCTTTCCTCCTTATTTATGCAAGAAATATGGCTCACCACGATATTAGTCGAAAATGTCAATAAAATTGAGTTTTCCAGTCAAATTCTAAAGCATTGCAATGGCTATAGCACGGCAATAGAATCTTTCCTACTTATTTGTGCAAGAAAGTTCGTTCACCACGATATTAGACGAAAATATCAATAAAATTGAGTTTTCCATTCAGATTCTACAGCATTGCAATGGCTATAGCACGCCAATAGAATCTTTCCTCCTTATATATGCAAGAAAGTTTGCTCACCACGACATTAGCCGAAAATGTCTATAAAATTGAATTTTCCAGCCAGGTTCTATAGCAA
>NW_016918477.1:3247-3890 GCF_001483705.2 Eufriesea mexicana
ATATATGCAAGAAAGTTTGTCCACCACGATATTAGCCGAAAATGTCTATAAAATTGAATTTTCCAGCCAGATTCTATAGCATTGCAATGGCTAGAGCACGCGAATAGAATCTTTCCTCCTTATTTATGCAAGGAAGTTAGCTCAACACGATATTAGTCGAAAATGTTAATAAAATTAAATTTTCCAGCCTGATTCTACAGCATTGCAATGGCTATAGCACGCCAATACTATCTTTCCTACTTATTTGTGCAAGAAATTTAGCCCACCACGATATTAGGCGAAAATGTCAATAAAATTGAATATTCCGGCCCGATTCTACAGCAATGTAATGGCTATAGCACGCCAATAGAATCGTTCTACTTTGTTTATGAGTGAAAGCTTGCACACCAGGATATTAGTCGAAAATGTCGATAAAATTGAATTTTAAATCCTGATTCTATAGCATTGCTATGGCTATAGCACGCCAATTGAATCTTTCCTCCTTATTTATTCAAGAGAGTTAGCTCGCCACGGTATTAGTCGATACTATCAATAAAATTGAATTTTCCATCCAGATTCTACAGCAATGCAATGGCTATAGCATCCCAATAGAATCTTTCCTCAATATTTATGGAAGAAAGATAACTCCCCACGATATTAGTCG
>NW_016918477.1:4397-11333 GCF_001483705.2 Eufriesea mexicana
TGCAATGGCTATAGCACGCCAGTAGAATCTTTCCTCCTTATATATGCAAGAAAGTTTGCTCACCACGACATTAGCCGAAAATGTCTATAAAATTGAATTTTCCAGCCAGGTTCTATAGCAATCCAATGGCTAGAGCACGTCAATGGAATCTTTCCTCCTTATTTATGCAAGAAAGATGGATCACCACGAAATTAGTCGAAAATGTCAATAAAATTGAGTTTTCCAGGCAGATTCTATAGAATTGCAATTGCTACAGCATGCCAATAGAATCTTTCGTCCTTATTTATTCAAGAAAGCTTGCTCAACATGATATTCGTCGAAAATGTCATTAAAATTCAATTTTCCAGCCAGATTCTACAGCATTGCAATGGCTATAGCACGCCAATAAAATCCTTACTACTCATTTGTGCAAGAAAGATAGCTCACCACGATATTAGTCGAAAATGTCAATAAAATTGAATTTTCCAGTCAAATTCTACAGCATTGCAATGGCTATAGCACGGCAATAGAATCTTTCCTACTTATTTGTGCAAGAAAGATCGCTCACCACGATATTAGACGAAAATATCATTAAAATTGAGTTTTCCAGTCAAATTCCATTGCATTGCAATGGCTATAGCACGCCAATAGAATCGTTCTTCTTTATTTATGCAAAAAAGATACCACAACAGGATATTAGTCGAAAATGTCAATAAAATTGAATTTTCAAGTCAGATTCTACGGCATTGCAATGGCTATATCACGGCAATAGAATCTTTCCTCCTTGTTTATGCAAGAAAGTTAGCTCACCACGATATTAATCGAAAATCTCAGTATAATTGAATTTTCCATCCAGATTCTATAGCATTGCTATGGCTATAGCACGCGAATAGAATCTTTCCAGCTTATTTATGCAAGAAAGCTAGCTCACTACGATATTAGTCGAAAATGTCATTAAAATTGAATTTTCCTTCCTGATTCTATAGCATTGCAATGGCTATAGCACTCCATTAGAATCTTTCCTCCTTATTCATGCGAGAAATTCAGCTCACCACGATATTTGCTGAAAACGTCTATAAAATTGTATTTTCCAGCCAGATTCTATAGCAATCCAATGGCTAGAGCACGCCAATAGAATCTTTCCTCCCTATTTATGCAAGAAAGATGGCTCACCACGATATTAGTCGAAAATGTCAATAAAATTGAGTTTTCCAGTCAAATTCTACAGCATTGCAATGGCTATAGCACGGCAATAGAATCTTTCCTACTTATTTGTGCAAGAAAGTTCGCTCACCACGATATTAGACGAAAATGACAATAAAATTGAATTTTCCATTCAGATTCTACAGCATTGCAATGCCTATAGCACGCCAATAGAATCTTCCCTCCTTATATATGCAAGAAAGTTTGTCCACCACGATATTAGCCGAAAATGTCTATAAAATTGAATTTTCCAAACTGAATCTATAGCATTGCAATGGCTAGAGCACGCGAATAGAATGTTTCCTCCTTATTTATGCGAGGAAGTTAGCTCAACACGATATTAGTCGAAAATGTTAATAAAATTGAATTTTCCAGCCTGATTCTACAGCATTGCAATGGCTATAGCACGCCAATACTATCTTTCCTACTTATTTGTGCAAGAAATTTAGCCCACCACGATATTAGGCGAAAATGTCAATAAAATTGAATATTCCGGCCCGATTCTACAGCAATGTAATGGCTATAGCACGCCAATAGAATCGTTCTACTTTGTTTATGAGTGAAAGCTTGCACACCAGGATATTAGTCGAAAATGTCGATAAAATTGAATTTTAAATCCTGATTCTATAGCATTGCTATGGCTATAGCACGCCAATTGAATCTTTCCTCCTTATTTATTCAAGAGAGTTAGCTCGCCACGGTATTAGTCGATACTATCAATAAAATTGAATTTTCCATCCAGATTCTACAGCAATGCAATGGCTATAGCATCCCAATAGAATCTTTCCTCAATATTTATGGAAGAAAGATAACTCCCCACGATATTAGTCGCAAATGTCTTTAAAATTGAAATTTCCATCCAAATTCTATAGCATTGCAATGGATATAGCACGCCAATAGAATCTTTCCTCAATATTTATGCAAGAAAGATAACTCCCCACGATATTATTCGAAAAGGTCAATAAAATTGAATTTTCCTGCCAGATTCTACAGCAATGTAATGGCTATAGCACGCCAATAGAATCGTTCTACTTTGTTTATGAGTGAAAGCTAGCACACCAGGATATTAGTCGAAAATGTCAATCAAATTGAATTTTCAAGTCAGATTTTACGGCATTGCTATGGAAAAATCACGGCAATAGATTCTTTCCTCCTTGTTTATGCAAGGAAGTTTGCTCACCACGATATTAATCGAAAATGACAATAAAATTTAATTATCCAACCTGTTTCTATATCATTGCAATGGGTATAGCACACCAATAGAATCATTCCACATTAATTATGCAAGAAAGCTAGCTCACTACGATATTAGTCGAAAATGTCATTAAAATTGAATTTTCCGGCCCGATTCTACAGCAATGTAATGGCTATAGCACGCCAATAGAATCGTTCTACTTTGTTTATGAGTGAAAGCTAGCACACCAGGATATTAGTCGAAAATGTCGATAAAATTGAATTTTAAATCCTGATTCTATAGCATTGCTATGGCTATAGCACGCCAATTGAATCTTTCCTCCTTATTTATTCAAGAGAGTTAGCTCGCCACGTTATTAGTCGATACTATCAATAAAATTGAATTTTCCATCCAGATTCTACAGCAATGCAATGGCTATAGCATCCCAATAGAATCTTTCCTCAATATTTATGGAAGAAAGATAACTCCCCACGATATTAGTCGCAAATGTCTTTAAAATTGAAATTTCCATCCAAATTCTATAGCATTGCAATGGATATAGCACGCCAATAGAATCTTTCCTCAATATTTATGCAAGAAAGATAACTCCCCACGATATTATTCGAAAAGGTCAATAAAATTGAATTTTCCTGCCAGATTCTACAGCAATGTAATGGCTATAGCACGCCAATAGAATCGTTCTACTTTGTTTATGAGTGAAAGCTAGCACACCAGGATATTAGTCGAAAATGTCAATCAAATTGAATTTTCAAGTCAGATTTTACGGCATTGCTATGGAAAAATCACGGCAATAGATTCTTTCCTCCTTGTTTATGCAAGGAAGTTTGCTCACCACGATATTAGTCGAAAATGACAATAAAATTTAATTATCCAGCCTGATTCTATATCATTGCAATGGCTATAGCACACCAAAAGAATCATTCCACATTATTTATGCAAGAAACTTAGCACACCACGATACTAGGCGAAAATGACAATATAAATGCGATTTCTAGTCAAATTCTCTTGAATTGCTAGGGCTACAGCAAGCCAATAGAATTATTCCTCCTTTTTTATGTAAAAAAAGTTAGCAGACTTTGATACTGGTCGAAAATATCAATATAAATGAGCTTTCTAATTAAATTCCAGTGAATTCCAGTGAAAGTGTAATGTATTGACAATTCTAGAATTTCTTTCTTTATCCAAAAACATATTGATGAATTTCAAATCGATATAGCTTTATTTAACTACAGTTCTCAAATATCATATCCGAAGTTTACAAAATTTGATTACAGCCTTTAAATATCATATACAAAGTTTGCAGGTATTTATAAATTACGTTTCGCTACTGTAATTTTTCTATGTTTCTGAATTTATAAATTTTTATTGCAATTTTTGTATTTAATTCCTTATATTTTCGCCTCCACTAGACACAATGATGGAGACTACCGATGAAGCAGTTATGGCTGTGCATGATCAAGGTTATGAGACACTCAGGGGTTTAGAAGGACATGGAACGTACAAGAAGATTTGAGACACAATTTGGCTACTGCATTGCAGATTAGCATGGCAGAGGATTTGTCATACGACGATATTTGGAAAAGTAGGGGATGCGGATGGTATATCACCCGGGCCAACACGAGAGGAGAAAGCTACAGTTAGGAGACAGTGGTGAGATTAAAATAATGCTAAAATACAATTGATAGGATGGTGTGGCTAAAGAGTCTGTTACATTTCCCAAGCTTACATGCAAATTTGATATCCTTCCAAGAATCACAGACTGTGGTTACAATCTGAAATTTGAAGCGTAAGTTCCAGATATCTGTTCATCTCAGCGTCTATATTGTTTTAATTTTTTCAGTCATCGATCGAATTATTAGTAGTTATCCTCCTACCAGTCGCCGTATTGACTAATGTGTATATTTATAATTAATTGGAGCAAATTTTATTATGTCAGGAAAGTGGAATGAATTATCAATTCCAGAATATTCTTAATAATCCTAAAAGATATTGATGAATTTCGAATCGACATAATTCGATTTGATTACAGTTTTTATATATCACATTCGTAGTTTACAAAAATTTGATTACAGCCTTTAAGTATCATATACGAAATTTGCAAGGATTTAAAAATTACGTTTCGCCACTGCTATTTTTCTATGTTTCTGAATTCATATATTTTTATTGCAATTTTGACGTTTAATTTCATATATTTTTGCTTCCCCGAGACACAGCGGTGGAGGCTAATGCTGAAGCAGCTGTGGCTGTGCATGACCAAGGTTAAGATATACTCAGGAGTTTAGAAGAACACGGAACGTACAGGAAGATTTGAGACATAATTCGGCTTTAGCATTGCAGATCAACAAGACAGATGATGTGTCATACAACGATATTAGAAAGTGTAGGATATGCGAATGGTGATATCACGCGGGCTAACAACGACAGGAGAGAGGTACAGTCACCAGGCAGTGGTGAAGATAAACTAAAGCAACAATGGATTGAAAGGTGGTTGTGACTAATCTGTTACATCTCCCAAACTTAAATGCAAATCTGCTATCCCTTTCAGGAACTAATTTTTCAGCCATCGATCGAAAAATTAGCAGAAAGACCTACTTTCAGACGCTCTGTTCACTAAAGTATATTTTTATAATTAACTGAAGTAAACCTAATTATGGCTGGAAAGTGTAATGAATTGACAATTCTAGAATATCTTTCTTTATCCAAAAACATATTGATGAATTTCAAATCGATATAGCTTTATTTAACTACAGTTCTCAAATATCATTTCCCAAGTTTACAAAATTTGATTACAGCCTTTATACATCATATACAAAGTTTGCAGGTATTTATAAACTACGTTTCGCTACTGTAATTTTTCTATGTTTCTGAATTTATAAATTTTTATTGTAATTTTTGTATTTAATTCCTTATATTTTCGCCTCCACTAGACACAATGATGGAGACTACCGATGAAGCAGTCATGGCTGTGCATGACCAAGGTTAAGATATACCCAGGAGTTTAGAAGAACATGGAACGTACAAAAAGATTTGAGACATAATTCGGCTTTAGCATTGCAGATCAACAAGACAGATGAAGTGTCATACAACGATATTAGAAAGTGTAGGTTATGCGAATGGTGATATCACGCGGGCTAACAACGACAGGAGAGTGGTACAGTCACCAGGCAGTGGTGAAGATAAACTGAAGCAAGAATGGATTGAAAGGTGGTTCTGACTAATCTGTTACATCTCCCAAACTTAAATGCAAATCTGTTATCCCTTTCAGGAATCACAGACAGTGGTTACAATCTGATATTTGAAGAGTTAGATCAAGATATCCGTTTATCTCAGAGTTCATGTTGTTTAAATATTTTCAATCATCGATCGAAATATTAGTAAATTATCCTCCTATCAGTAGCCCTTTTGACTAATCTGTATTTTTATATTTAACTGAAGAAAGTTTTATTGCGTCAGGAAAGTGCAATGAATTAACGATTCTAGAATAACCTTATCTATCCTAAAACATATTCATGAATTTCAAATAGGTATAATTTCAATTGATTGCAGTTTTTAAATATCACATTCGAAGATAACATATCTCAGAGTTCATGTTGTTTAAATATTTTCAATCATCGATCGAAATATTAGTAAATTATCCTCCTATCAGTAGCCCTTTTGACTAATCTGTATTTTTATATTTAACTGAAGAAAGTTTTATTGCGTCAGGAAAGTGCAATGAATTAACGATTCTAGAATAACCTTATCTATCCTAAAACATATTCATGAATTTCAAATAGGTATAATTTCAATTGATTGCAGTTTTTAAATATCACATTCGAAGATAACAAAAATTTGAATACAGTTTTTAAATATCATTTACGAAGTTCGCAAAAATTTTAAAATTACGTTTTACTGCTGTTACTAGTATATGTTTCTGAATCTATATACCTTTACCGCATTTTTAACATTCGATTTTTTATATCTTTGCTTCCACTAGACAAAGAGATGGAGACTACCTATGAAGCACTTATGGCTGTGCATGATCAAGGTTATGAGATAGGGGTTTAGAAGGACATGGAACTTACAAGAAGATTTGAGACACAATTTTGCTACTGCATTGCAGATCAGCATGGCAGATGATCTGTCATACGACGATATTTGGAAAAGAAGGGAATGCGGATGGTATATCACTCGGGCTAACACGAGAGGAGAAAGCTACAGTTAGGAGACCGTGGTGAGAGTAAAATGATGCTAAAATACAATTGATAGGATGGTGTGGCTAAGGATTCCGCTACATCCCCAAGCTTACATGCTAATTTGATATCATTCCAAGAATCACAGGCTGTGGTTGCAATCTGAAATTTGAAGCGTAAGGTCCACATATCTGTACATCTCAGCCCCTATATTGTATAAATTTTTTCAGCCATCGATCGAAATATTAGAAGAAAGACCTACTTTCAGGCGCTCTGTTCACTAAAGTTTATTTTTATAATTAACTGAAGTAAACCTAATTATGTCTGGAAAGTGTAATGAATTGACAATTCTAGAATATCTTTCTTTATCCAAAAACATATTGATGA
>NW_016918478.1:0-3246 GCF_001483705.2 Eufriesea mexicana
AAAGGCATGCTCACCACGATATTAGTCGAAAATGCTAATAGAATTGTACTCTTCAGTCAGATTATATGGCAATGCAATGGCTATAGCAAACCAACAGGATTCTTCCTCCTTGCTTATGCAGAAAAGCTTGCTCACCATGATATCAGTCGAAAATGTAAATTGAATTGAACTTTTCAGACATATTCTATGGTAGTGCATTGGCTGTAGCAAAACAATAGTACCTTTCGCCCTTACTTATGCAGAAAACATTGCTCACCACGGTAATAGTCGATAATATCAATAGAATTGAACTTTTCTGACAGATTCTATTGCAATGCAATGGCTATGGCAAACCAATACGATCTTTCCTCCTTACTTATGCAAAAAAGCTTGCCACCACTATATTGGTCGGAAATGTCAATAGAATTGACCAATAGAATTGATCTTTTCAGTCTGATTCTGTCACAATGCAATGGAGATAGCAAACCAATAGGTTCTTACCTACTTATTTACGCAGAAATGCATGCTCACCACGATATTAGTCGAAAATGCCAATAAAATTGGACTTTTCTGTCAGATTCTATGGCAATGCATTAGCTATAGCAAACCAACAGGACCTTTCCTCCTTACTTATGCAAAAAAGCATGCTCACCACGAAATTAGTAGAAAATGATATTAGAATTGTCCTTTTCAGACATATTCTATGGTAATGCATTGGCTGTAGCAAAACAATAGGATCTGTCCTCCTTATTCACGCAGAGAAGCATTCTCAAAACGATATTAGTCGAAAATGTCCATAGAATTGAAACTTTCGGTCAGATTCTATAGAAATGCAATGGCTATATCAAACCAATAGTATCTTTCCACCTTATTTATGATGAAAACATTGCTCACCAGTATATTGGTCGGAAATGCCAATAGAATTGATATTTTCATTCTGATTCTACCACAATGCCGTTTCTATAACAAACCTATAGGATCTTACATACTTATTTATGCAGAAAGCATGCTCACCACGATATTAGTCGAAAATGTCAATAAAATTGGACTTTACAGTGAGATTCTATTCCAATGCATTGGCTATAGCTAACCAATAGTATCTTTCCTCCATGTACACGCAGAAAAGCATGCTCACCACGATATTATTCGAAAATGTCAATAAAATTGGTCTTTACAGTGAGATCCTGTTTCAATGCATTGGCTATAGCAAACCAATACTATCTTTCCTCCTTGTTCACGCAGCCAAGCATGCTCACCACGTTATTAGTCGAAAATGTCAATAAAATTGGTCTCTTCAGTCAGTTATTTGGCAATGCAATGGCTATAGCAAACCAATAGGACATTTCCTCCTTGCTTATGCAGAAAATCTTGCTCAGGACGATATTAGTCGATAATGTCAATAGAATTGAACCTTTCTGACAGATTCTATGGCAATGCATTGGCTACAGCAAACCAATTGGATCTGTCGTCCTTATGCACGCAGAGAAGCATTCTCAACACGATATTAGCCGAAAATGTCAATGGAATTGAACATTTCTGTCAGATTCTATTGAAATGCAATGGCTATAGCAAACCAATAGGGTCTTTCCTCCTTGCTTATGCTGAAAAGCTTGCTTACCACGATATTAGTCGAAAATGTCAATAGAATTGATCTTTTCATTCTGATGCTACCACAATGCAATTTCTATAGCAAACCTATAGGATCTTACCTACTTATTTATGCAGAAAAGCATGCTCACCACGATATTAGTCGATAATGTCAATAAAATTGGGCTTTAAAGTGAGATTATATTTCAATGCATTGGCTATAGCAAACCGATAGTATCTTTCTCCTTGTTCACGCAGAAAAGCATGCTAACCTCGATATTAGTCGAAAATGTCAATAAAATTGTACTTTTCAGTCAGATTCCATGGCAATGCATTGGCTATAGCAAAACTGTAGTATCTTTCCTCCTCACTTATGCAGAAAAGCTTGCTCACCACTATATTGGTCGGAAATGTCAATAGAATTGATCTTTTCAGTCTGATACTATCGCAATGCAATGGAGATAGCAACCCAATAGGATTTTTCTACCTTCTTCGCGCAGAGAAGCTTTCTCAACACGATATTTGTCGAAAAAGGTAACAGTATTGAAATTTTCTGTCGCATTCTATTGAAATGCAATGCAGCTGTAGCAAACCAATAGTATCTTTCCACCTTATTTATGCTGAAAACCTTGCTCACCACTATATTGGTCGGAAAAGTCAAGGAAATTGATCTTCTCTGTCTGATTCGATCGCAATGCAATGGAGATAGCAAACCAATAGGATCTTACCTCCTTATTTATGCGGAAAAGCATGCTCACCACGATATTAGTCGAAAATGTCAATAAAATTGGACTTTACAGTGAGATTCTATTCCAATGCATTGGCTATAGCAAACCAATAGTATCTTTCCTCCATGTACACGCTGAAAAGCATGCTCACCACGATATTAGTCGATAATGTCAATAAAATTGGTCTTTTCAGTCAGATTCGAGGGCAATGCATTGGCTATAGCTAACCAATAGGATATTTCCCCCTTATTCGGGCAGCAAAGCATTCCTACCGCGATATTAGTCGAAAATGTCATTAGAATTGAACTTTTCAGTCAAATCCGAGTGCAATGCAATGGCTATAGCAACCCAATAGTATCTTTCAACCTTAATAAGCAGGAAAGGCTGCTCAAAACGATATTAGTCGAAAATTTCAATAAAATTGATCTCTTCAGTCACACTCTATTGCAATGCAACAGATGTAGGAAACCAATAGGATCTTTCCACCTTGCTTATGCTGAAAAGCTTGCTAACCACGATATTAGACGAAAATGTCATAGAATTGATCTTTTCATTCTGATTCTACCACAATGCAATTTGTATAGCAAGCCTAAAGGATGTTACCTACTTATTTATGCAGAAAAGCATGCTTACCACGATATTAGTCGAAAATGTCAAGAAAATTGGCCTTTACAGTGAGATTCTATTTCAATGCATTGGCTATAGCAAACCAATAGTATCTTTCCTCCCTTTTTTCACGCAGAAAAGCATGCTCACCACGATATTAGTCGAAAATGTCAATAAAAATGGACTTTTCAGTCAGATTCTATCGCAATGCATTGGCTATAGCAAGCCAATAGGACTGTCCTCCTTACTTATGCAAAAAAGCATGCTCACCACGAAATTAGTGGAAAACGATATTAGAATTGTCCTTTTCAGACATATTCTATGGTAATGCATTGGCTGTAGCAAA
>NW_016918479.1:0-22745 GCF_001483705.2 Eufriesea mexicana
GTAGAAGGCATGAATCAACCGACTAACTGTTCATAGATGCAGAGTCATAGATAAGCTGACCAACTTAACCTAACTTAACCTAATCCAAACTTAACCTAACTGTTCGAAAATAGCACAACCTGCCGTGCCACGACCACAGCTGCTGGCATAGCGAGAGTGGAGCAGAGTATGGTAGAGAAACGTAGAGCGCAGATGTCTACCGAATAGCAGTGTATAGCACAAAAGTAAAAGCCATTCCAATCAAGCACATTCTTGCCTGACCAAGCCGAACGTTGCATATTTCGACCAAACGTGCCACGACCGCAATTTCTGGACTCCGCAGAGACAAGCAGAACATATTGGAGCACACAAGAGCACCGCGGTCCACCGAGTAGCAGTGTATGGCACAAAAGCTAAAGCTATCCCTTCCTATCCTAAGCAATCGTAACAATAATCAAACGTAGCTTAGCACAGAGTAACATGCCGAGACTACTGTTTCTACCCTCACCAGAGCCAAGCAGGGCATGTCATAAAGGAGTAAAGCGCAGAAGTCATCAGAATTGCAGGGCATAGCACAATAGTCGAAGCTACCGTATCTTAACATAGCCACATGCAGCGCAACAGGACGTTGCTCATCTCAACCTGTCGTGCCGAGACCTCTACTGCCAGCCCCATAGACCCAAGCAGAATTTACTAGAGCACGGTCGAGCGCAGTAATCCACCGCATTGCATTGTATGGCGCATGAGTGGAAGATATCCTAACCCAACTATGCCTAATCTAACCTAGCCAAACGTAGAGCAACTATACCTAACGTGCCGCGACCAGTATTGCTGGCTTCCCCATAGACAAGCAGAAGTTGGTAGAACGTAGTAGAACACACAGGTCCACGGAGTGCAGTGTATAGCACGAAAGTCAAGGATATCCTACCCCAACAGACACTATCCTAACCTAACCAAATGTAACCTAACGCAATCTAACTCGCCGCGGCCACTATTTCTGGAATTCCTAGAGCGAAGCGTGGAATATTAGATCACTGCAGAGCGCAGAAATCCACCAAATTGCAGTGTAATGCACAGAGGTCAAAGAAATCCTGACCTAACCAGACTTACCCAAATCAAACCAAACGAAAACAAATTAAACCTAACGAGCCTAGCCCACTATTGCATGTCTTCCCATCGCCAAGCAGAACATACTATAGGTGTGTAGAGAATAGATGTCCAAAGAATGGAAATAAGCAGCAGAAAAATCAAAGATAGCGTAACTTAACCCAAGCTAACCTACACATAACCAAACGTAATCTAACTCAACCTAATGTGCCGAGCCAACTGTTGCTGGCCTCCGCGAAGCCAAGCGGAATATACAAGGGCACAGCAGTGCTCAGAAGTCCACCTAATTGCATATTACAGCACTAAGGTCAAAGCTACCCTCTCCTAGCTCATCCCATCGTAACATAACCCAACGTAACCAAACTCAACCTAACATGCCGTGACTGCTATTGCTGACCTCCCCACAGCCAAGCTGGACACACTGGTGGAGAACACATCGCAGAATTCCATAGAGTCGCAGTGGATACCAGAAAGGTCAGTGCTACCCAACCCTAACCCAAACAAACAGAACACGTACGAACATAGCCTAACCCAAACTAACGTGAAGAGGAGGCTACTGCTGCCCTCCCTTCAACCAAACGGGCCATACTAGAGCACACCAGATCGCAGGAGCCCACAGAATATCTGTGTACAGCACAAAAGTTAAAGCAACCCTAACCAACATTAGCATAAACCAATATAACCGAACGTTACCCTTCTCAACCTACCGTGCGGAGGCCACTGTTGCTGGTCTTCCCAGAGACAGGCTGAGAATATTAGGGCCCTATGGGGCGCAGGAATCCACCTAATAGCAGGATATATCACTAAAGTCAAATCTGTCCTCTCCTAATCTGTCCAATTTTAACATAACCGAACATAATACGACTAAACGTACCGTTCCACGACCACTACAGCTGGCCTTTCCAAAGTCAAGCAGGACGTACTAGAGCGCAGGAGAGTGCATAGATCAAACGGATAGGCGTGTACAGCACAAAAGCCACAGCTATCCTAACCAAACTTAGCCAAGCCAAGCGTAAGCGAATGAAACCTGACCCAACATAACGTCCGAAGACTACCTTTGCTGGCTTTCCCATAGACAAGCTGAAAGTATTAGAGCACTGTAAGTTGCAGAACCATACCTAATAGCAGACTGTTGCACTAAAGTCAATGCCACCTTCTCCTAACCTAACCAATCGAAACATTACCAAACATAAGGTACCTCAAACTTAAGTGCCACGTCCACTAGCGCTGGTCTCCCTAGAGCCAGGCAGAACAAATTAGTGGAGAGTAGAAGGTAGAAGTCCGTCTAATCGCAGTGCGTATCAGGAAATTCAAAACTGCCATGGCCTAACCCAACGCAACGGAGAACCCACTAACACGACTAACTAAATCTAACTTGCCGAGACCGCTATTTCTGCGCTCCCGATAGCCAAGCAGGACACACTGGAGCACAGTAAAGCGCAGAAGTCCACCGAGAGGCGGTGTACAGCACGATAGTTAAACCTATGCTGACCTCACTCATCCTGACCCAAGCTTATCGAACGTAACCTGACACATCGTAACGAGCCGAGACCACTACTGCTAGCGTTGCCAGAACCAAGCTGAAAATATTAGAGCACTGTAGGGTGCAGTAATCCTCTTAACAGCAGACTATAGCACTAAAGTCGAAGCCATCCTCTCCGAACGTAACCGACTGTAACATTACCAAGCAGAGCCCAAATCAATCTGTCGTGCCGCTACCGCTATTGTTTTCCTACCCAGGGCCAAGTAGGTCATACTAGAGCACAGTAGATCGCAGAAGTCTACCGAATAGAAGCGTACAGCACAAAAGTTAAAGCTATCCTGAGAATACTTAACCTGACCCAACCTAACCGGACGTCACCTGACAGAATGTTGCGTGCCGAGGCCACTATTGCTGGCCTTCCCAGAGCCAAGCTCAAAATATTAGACCACTGTATGGAACACGAATCCACTTAATAGCAGAATATAGCACTAAAGTCGAAGCCATCCTGTCCTAACCCAACCGACCGTAACATTACCAAGCAGAGCCCAAATCAAGCTTTCGTGCCGCGACCGCTATTGTTTTCCTACACAGGACCAAGTAGGTCATACTAGAGCACAGTAGATCGCAGAAGTCTGCCGAATAGAAGCGTACAGCACAAAAGTTATATCTATCCTGACCAAACATTGCCTAACCCAAACTAACAGAACCGTAATCGTCCACTACGTACCGTTACTACCTGCCGGTTACTACCATAACGTGCCGAGACCACTGCTGCTGACCTCCCATGATGAAGGTAGAATCTAGCAGAGCGCTGTAGATCACGGGAGTCCTTCGAAGAACTGTGTACAGTACGAATGTCATAGCTATACTGAACAAACTTAACCTAACCTTGCCTTGCCTAATGTAACCTAACATAACCAGACGCGTCGCGACCACCATGGCTCACATCCACAGATTCGAGCAGAGTGTAGTAGAGCAACGTAGAGCGCATGAATCCTCCGAATAGCAGTTTGAAGCACAAAAGTCAAAGAAATCCTAACCGAGACTTCCTAACCAAACCTAGCGAGACGTAACATTGCTGAAGCTAACGTGCCGAGGACACTATTACAGGCCACCACAGGGCCGAGCAGAGCATATTAGAGGACATTATAGCGCAGAAATCCACCGCACTGCAGTGATAAGCACAAAAGTCGGAGATATCCGAACCTGACCTGACCTAACCTAACGTAACCAATCGTAGCATAGCTCAACGCAACGTGCCGCGACCACTGCTCGTGGCATTCACAGAGCCAAGCAGAGCGTAGTAGAGCATAGTAGATTACAGAAACCCATCGAAAAACAGTGTATAGCACGCAAGTTCAAATTTCCCTAACCACACATAGAATAACCTTCAATAACCAGTCGTAACATAACACAACCTAACGTGCCACGACCACCAATGCTTGACCCGAGAGTCGAGCAGAGTATGGTAGAGCACACTGGAGCGCAGGGTCCCCCCGAATAGCAGTATATAACACGAAAGTCAATGCTATCTTGTCCTAATATATCCAATCTTATCATAACCGAACGTAACATAACTAAGCCTAACTTACCCCGGCCATTATTGCTGGCCTCCGCGGAGTCGAGCGGAACTTACTAGAGGACAGTACGGCGCTGATGTCCCTACAATCTCAGTGTAGATCACAAAAGTCATATCTATCCAGGTCTAGCCCACGCCAACGTGACATAGCCAAACGTAGCCTACCACAACGTAAAGCGCCGTAGCCACTTCCACAGAGCCGAGCAAAGTATAGTGCAGCACATGAGGGTGCAGAAATCCACCGCGTTGCAGTGAATAGCACAAAAGCCGTAGATATACTTTCCTAACCATGCCTACCTTAACATAACCGAACGCAGCATAACTAGACGTAACATGTCGCGACCACAGCTCCTGGCCTCCATAGAGCCAAGCTTAATGGAGTAGAGCGAAGGGGATCGCAGAAACTAAAGGAACAGCAGTGTAAAGTAAAAAAGTCAGAGCAGCATATCCTAACCTAGCCATACGTGCCACACCACAACGTAGCCTAGCTCAACCTAACATGCAGAGACCACTACTGCAGGCCTCCACAGATACAGGCAGAATATACTAGAGCACAGTAGATCGTAGGAATCCGCAGAATGACAGTGTATAGCACGAAAGTCAGTGCTATCCTGACTAAACGTGGCCTATCCTGACAAAACAAAACGTAACACAGCAGAATGTTACATACCAAGGCCACCGTTGCTCGCCTCCCCAGAGTCGAGCAGAGTATAGTAGAGCAATGTGGAGCGCAGACATCCTCCGAATAGAAGCGCATAGCACAAAAATCAATGGAATCCTAACCAAGCCTTCCTAACCTGACCCAGCGGAACGTAACATATCTCAAGCTGATGTGCCGGGATTACTATTACTGGCTGCGCTAGAGCCAAGCAGAACATATCAGAGCACAGTAGTGCGCAGAAGTCCACCGTATAGCGGTGTATAGCACAAAGGACAATGTAGCCTATCCTAACCTAACCAAACGTAACATAACCAAACGTAGCCAAACTCAACCCAACGTGCCGAGACCACTACTGCCGGCCTCCCCAGAGCAAAGGAGAGTATGCTACAGCACAGTAGAGCGCAGATATCCGCGGAGAGCCGTGTACAGCACAAAAGTCAGTCATACCCTGACACAACCTGATCATAGATAACTTATCCAAATTTATTGTAACTAAGCATGACGTGACGAGTCCAATATTTCTGGCCTCCCCGGAGCCAAGCAGAACATATTACAGCACATTGGTGAGCAGAAGTCCACCGCAATGCCGTGAATACCACAAGTGCCGTATACATCCTAACCTAACCAGACCTAGTGTAACCTAACCAAACGTAACATACCCCAACTTTACCTGTCGCGAACACTGCTGCGGGCCTCCGTTGATCCAAGCAGATTGTAGCAGTGTGCAGTAGATCACAGAAGTCCACCGAATAACTGTATACTACGAAGATCATAGCTAACCTAGCCAAACTTAACCTAGCCGTACCTAGCCAAACGGAACATAACACAGCCTGACGTGCCACGACCAAGCAGCCTAACGTGCCACGACCACTATTGCTCACCACCACAGGGTCGAGCAGAGTATGGTAGAGCAATATAGAGCGCAGAAGTGCACCGTATAGCCGTGTATAGCGCAAAAGTCGAGGATACACTGACTTAACCAGGCATAGTCAAACCTAACAAAACGCAGCATAGCACAACGTAACGTGCCGCGCCCGTTATTGATGGCATCCGTAAAACCAAGCAGAGAATATTAGAGCTCATTAGGTCGCAGGTATCCACCGAATGGTAGTGCATAGCACAAAGGTCAATGTAGCCTATCCTAACATAGCCATCCGTAACATAACCGAACGTAACCTAACTCAACCTAACAGGACGAGACCACAATTGCTCGCCTCCACAGAGTCAAGCCGAATTTACTAGGGAGCAGTTGTCCGCGAAAATACACCGCATTGTAGTGAATGGCACAAAAGTGGAAGATATCCTAAGCTAACCTGGCCTAACCTAACCTATTCAAGTGTATCAGGACTGAACGTAACGTGCCGCGGCCACTGCTCCTGGCCTCCCTATAGCCTAGCAGATTGCAGTAGAGCGCAGTAGATCACAGAAATCCATCGAGTGGCAAGATATAGCACGAAAGTCAAAGCTTTCCTGAACAAACGTAGCCAAACCTAACTTAACCGAACGTAACATAACTTATCGCAACTTGCCATGAACGCTGTTGCTCGCCTCCCATGAGTCGGGCAGAGTATCGTAGAGCAATGTTGAGCGCAGCAATCCACAGAATGGCAGCGTATGGCACAAAGGTCGATGGTGTCGCGACCAAACCTGGCCTAACCTACCCTAACCAAACTTAGCTTAGCACAAGGTAATCTACCGCGAACGCTACTCATGGCATTCGTATAGCCAAGCAGAGCGTATTAGTGCACGTTAGAGCGGGCAAATCCACCGAGCAGCAGTGTATAGCACGAAAGTCGAAGCATTCCATACTAACCTAGCCAATCGCAACATGCACAAGTGGAGCATAACCAAACCTAACACTACGTGACCGCTATTGCTGGCCACCCAAGAGACGAGCAGAAGGTATTAGAGCGCAGTAGGGTGCAGAAATCCTTCGAACAGCATTGGATGGCACCAAAGTCTAAGCTATTCTGTGCTAACCTAGCCAAACTCGTCAAACGTAGCCTAATCAATCCTAAGGCGCCGAGTCCACTGTTGCTGGCCTGCACAGAGCCAAGCAGGAAATATTAGAGCGCAGCAGATCGTAGAAATCGGTGTACAGCTGTGTATAGCACAGACGTCTACACTATCCACTCCAACCTCACCAAACGTAACATATCCAAACGTGGCGTAAGCCAAACTAACGTGCCGAGACAACTACAGCTGGCCCTCCCATGGCCAAGCAGAATGTACTAGAGCACAGAATAGCGCAGAAATCCACCGCATTGCAGTGTATAGCGCAAAGGTCATACATATCCTCACAAAACCTGAGCACAGCTTACATACCCAAACGTAGTGTAGCTAAACATAACGTGACGAGACCAATATTGTTGGCACACCCAGAGTCAGGAATAGACAAAACCTGAGCACAGCTTACATACCCAAACGTAGTGTATCTAAACATAACGTGACGAGACCAATATTGTTGGCACACCCAGAGTCAGGAATCACATACTAGAGCCCATTAGAGCGCAGAAATCCACCTAATAGCAGTGAGCAGCGCACAAGTCAAAGTAGCATGCCCTAACCTATCCAAACGTAACATACCCAAACGTAACCTAATTCAACCTAGCATGACCGGACAACTATTGCTGACCGCCACAACGACAAGTAGAGCATACTAGAGCATAGTAGTTAGCAGAATACCTCCGCACTTCAGTGTATAGCACAAGATTCGAAGATATCCTAGAATAACCCGATCTATCCTAACCTAACCAAACGCAGCGTAACTCAACAGAGCGTGCCGAGGCCACAGCTGCCGGACCAAACTCGACAGAGCGTGCCGAGGCCACAGCTGCCGGACTCCACAGATCTAAGCAGAATACAGTAGAGTGCAGTAGATCACAGAATCCCGCCGGATAATAGTGTATAGCACGAAAGTCGAAGCCACCCTGACCAAACATAATCTAACATAGCCTAATGAAACGTATCCTAAATCAAACTAACGTTCCGAGACCGATATTGCTGGCATTCCCAGGGCTGAACCTAAGAGAGTAGAGCACAGTACAGCGCGGGAATACTCCGAATAGCAATGTTTCGCACGACAGTCTATGTTAAGCTTGCCGAGCTTAAGCAAACCTAACTCAACCAAACGTATACTAACACAACCTATCCTGCCACTGCCACAATTGCTGGCCCCCCAGATTCGAGCAGGGTATAGCATAGCAATGTACAGCACAAAAGTCAACGTAGCCTGTCTTAACCTAGCCGAACGTTGTATACCCAATCGTAGTCTGACTCAACGTGACATTACGAGACCACTATTGCTGGCCTCGACAGGGCCAAGCGGAATATACTAGAGCAAAGCATAGCACGGAAATCCACCGCATTGCAGTGCATAGCACAAAAGTCATACACACCATGACATAGCCTGACCTTACCTTACCAATGCAGACGTAGCATAACTCAACATGACGTGCCGCGACCACCGCTCCTGGCATCGCCAGAGACAATCAGAATGTAGTAGAGCACAGTATACCACAGAAACACCCGGAATATCAGTGTAAATCACAAAAGTCAAGGTAGCCTTTCCTAACCTAGCCAAAGGTAGCATATCCAAACATAACCTTACTCAATCTAACTTGACTAGACAACTATTGCTGACCGCCACAGATACAGGTAGAGTATACTAGAGGTTAGTAGTTCGCAGAAATCCCCCGCGTTGCAGTGAATAGCACAAAAATCATATCCATCCAGACCTAGCCCAAGCCAACATAACCTAACCAAACGTAGCCTACCTCAACATAAAGTGACGCGGCCTATATTGGTGGCTAAGCCTAATAAAGTAGAGCACAGTACAGCACAGATACACTCCGAATATCAGCGCATAGAACGAAAGTCTAAGTTAACCTGACCGAGATTAACCTAACCTAACCAAACCAAACGTAACGTAACACAAGCTAACGTGCCGAGACTACAATTGCTGGCCTCCACAGACCCGAGCAGAAGATATTAGAACACACTAGATCGCAGAAATCCGTGGATAGTATCGTATAGCACAAAAGTCTGAACTATCCTATCCTATCCCTCCACACTTAAAATGACCGAAGGTAGCATAGGTCAACCTATCGTGCCGAGACCACTATTTCTGGCCTCCCCAGCGCCAAGCAGAATATACTACAGCACAGCAGAACGCCGGAATCCACCGCATTGCAATGTATAGCAGAAAAACCGTAGACATCGTAATCCAACTATCCCAACCTTACCTAACAGAACGTAACCTAATGCAACCTAACGTGCCGAGACCATTATTATTGGCCACCGCAGGTAAAATCAGAAATTACTAGAGCATAGTAGTGACCAGGAATCCACCGCATTGCAGTGATTAGCACAAAAGACTTAGATACACTAACCTAACCTGACCTAATCTTACCTACGCGAACGTAACATTGCCCAACATAGCGTGCCGCCACCACAGCTTCTGGCCTACCCAGAGCAAAGCAGAATGCAGTAGAGCACTGCAGATCACTGAAGTCCACCGAAAAGCAATGTAAAGCACGAAAGTCAAAGTAGCCTATCATAACCTAGCCAAACGTGACATACCCAAAAGTAGCCTTGCTCAACCTAACACGACGCGACCGCTACTGCTGGCCTCCACAGAGACAAGCAGAACGCAGTAGAGCACCGTAGATCCCAGAAATACACCGCATAGTAGAGTAGAGCACGAAATTTGAAGCTAAACTAACCAAACGTGTCCTTACCTAACCTAACCAATCGTAACATAACACAACCTATCGGGCTGTGCCCGCTATTGCTAGCCTCAGCAGAATCAAGCGGAGCATAGTAGAGGAATGAAGTGAGCAGAAATCCAGCGAATTGCAGTGTACGTTACAAAGGTCGAGGATACCATAACACAACCTGGCCTAACCTTACCTATCTAAACGTAGCATAACTGAACATAACGTGTCGCGAACACTGCTGCTGGCATCCCCAAAGCCAAGCAGAAATTATTGGAACACGATAGAGAGCAGGAATCGACGGACAGCCGTGTATAGCGCAAAAGTCCGAGCTAACGTATCCTAACCTCACTGAACGTAACATGGCCGAATGTAGCGTAACTCAAACTAACTTGCCGAGATCACTATTAATGACTTCCCTAGTGCCAGGCAGAACATACTAGAGCACAGTAGAGCGCAGAAATACACCGAAAAGCAGTGAATGGCACAAAAGTCTAAGCTATTTTCTCCTAACGTAACCAATCTTGTCATATGCAAATGCAGCCTAACTAAACCTAGCGCGCCGAGACCACTATTGCTGGCCTCGGCAGAGCCAAGCAGAACATACGGAAGCACAGCAGGGCGCAGAAGTACACCGCATTGCTGTGTAAAGAAGGAAATAAGGCATATCCTGCCATACCCTGACCTTACCTAACCCAACCTAAGGTAGAGTAACTCAACATGGCGTGCCACGGCCGCTGCTGCCGGCCACCCCAGAGCGAAGCAGAATATGCTAGGGCATAGCAGAGCGCGGAAATCAGCCTCATTGCGGTGCATAGCACAAAAGTCAAACATATCCTGTCATAACTTGTCTTCTCCTTACCCATCTAAACGTAGTGTCCCTAAACACACCGTGACGAGACCAATATTGTTGGCATTCCCAGAGACACGCAGAGCTCATTACAGCAAATCATAGGGCAGAAGCCCACGGTATAGGAGTGAATAGCGCAGAAGTTAAGGGTATCCTAACTTAATCCAAACTAACCTATCCCCACGTTAGATTGAGCTGGGTTACGTTTCGTTATGTTACGAGTGATTAGGTTACGATGGGATAGCTAGAGTAGATCACAGGAACCCACCGCATAATGGTGGCTAGCCGGAAATTAGAAGCCATTCTGACGAAACGTATCCTATCATAATCCAGTTAAACCTAGCCTAACTAGGCACAACGTGCCGCGATCAACATTGCTCGAATTCCCATGGCTTAGCATAATACAGTGGAGCAAAGTGCAGCGCAGAAATACTCCGAACAGCAGCGAATAGCACGAAAGTCTGAGTTACCATGACCGAACTAAACACAACCTATCCAAACCAACCGTACCGATGGACAACCAAACGTGCCGGGACCATTATTGTTATCCTCGCCAGAGCCAAGCACGAAATGCTGGAGCATAGTAGAGCGTAGATATCCGCGGATAGATGTGTATAGCACGAGAGTCTAAAATATTCTATCCGAGCCTCATTAAACGAAACTCATTCAAACGTAACCTAATTCAATCTAACATGACGGGAACAATATGCTGGCACCCGCAGACACAAGCATAAAGTTCTAGTGCACTGTAGTGCGCAGAAGTTAAACGCATTCCAGCGAATAGCCCAAAAGACGTAGAAACCCTAACGTAATCTTCCCGCACCCAACCTAACCAAACGTAGCATAGCTCAGAATAGCGCGACGCCACCACTGCTCCTGGCCTCCCCAGAGCCAAGCAGAATGTTGTAGAGCACAGCAGATCACAGAAATACACCGAATAACAGTGTACAGCTCCAAAGCAGAAGCTATGCTAACCTAGCGTAGCCTAACCTAACCTAACCAGATGCAACGTAACGCAAACTAACTTCCCGCTGGGACTATTGCACGCCTCCCCACAGTCGAGCAGAGTATAGTAGAGCAATGTAGAGTGCAGAAATCCCCCGTATAGTAGTGAACAGCACAAAAGTCGAAGATACCATAACCTAACCTAACTTAACCTAAATATAAAGGAACGTAGCGTAGCTCAACATAACTTGCCGAGACCTCTATTACTGGCCTCCCCAGTGCCAAGCAGAATGCAGTAGAGCGCAGTAGATCACAGAAACCCGAGGACGGGCTGTGTAAAGCGCAAAAGACAAGGTAGCCTATCCTAACCTAGCCAAACGTAGCACACCCAAACGTAACCTAACTTAACCTAATATGACGCGGCAGCCATCGCTGACCCCCACCGAGACAAGTAGGTTGTACGAGAGACCAGTAGTTCGGAGAAATCCTCCGCAATGCAGTAAATAGCACAAAAGTCGGAGACACCATAACATAGCCTGACCTGAGCGAACCTGACCAATCGCACCGTACCTCAGCAGAGAGCGCGGTGACCACTGCTGCCGGACTGCAAAGAGCCAAGCAGAATACAGTAGAGCACATCAGATCACAGGAACCCGCCGAGTAATAGCGTACAGCACGAAAGCCGAAGCCATCCTGACCAAACATAGCACAGCATGAACTAATCGAACGTAGCCTAAACCAACATAACGTGCCGCAACAACAGATGGCCTCACCAGGGCCGAGCACAGAAGAGGAGAGCACATTCGAGTACAGAATTCCCCCGAATAGCAGCGTATATCACGAAAGACAAAGATAACCTCTCAGAGCATGACATAACATAACCTAACCGAACGTAACGTAATTCAACATAAAGTGCCGAGACCACTATTGCTGGTCTCGCGAGAGTGAAGCAAAATGTACTAGAGCAGAGTGGAGCGCAAGATCCAGCGCATTGCAGTGCACAGTGCAAGAGCCGCATTTATCCCAGCAGAACCTGTCCTAACCTAACCTAACCAAACTTAGCATAACTCAACATAGCGTACCGCGACAACTGCTCCTGCCCTCCCCATCGCCTGGCAAAATATAAAAGAGCACGGTAGAGCACGGAAATCCAGCGAATATTAGTGTACAGCACGAAAGTCAAAGCTACCGTAAACAAGCTTAACCTAACGTACCTTAGCCAAACGTGACCTAACACAACATAAAGTACCGCGGCCGCTATTGCTCGCCTCCACACGGTAGAGCAGAGTACAATAGCGCAATGTGGAGCGCAAAAATGCACCGAATAGTAATGTATAGCACAAAGGTCGAGGATACCCTAACCTAACCTGGCATACGCTAACCTAACCAAGCGTAGCATAACTCAATATAACGTGCCGCAGCCGCTATTAATGGCCTTTGTATATCCAAGCAGAACACGTGAGAGGACATTAGAGCGCAGAAATCTTCCTAGTAGCAGTGTATAGCACAAAGGTCGGAGTAGCCTACCCTGACATAGCCTAACGTAACATGCCCAAACGTATCATAACTCAACCTAACATGACGAGACAACTATTGCTGGCCTACACAGAGGCAAGCCGAATGTACAAGGGAGCCGTTGTGCGCAGGAATCCGCCGCATTTTAGCGAAGAGTACAAAAGTCGAAGGTACACTAACATAACCCAGCCTAACCAAACATAGCATCAATCAACATAACGTGCCGAGGTCACTGCTACTGGCATCCCCATAGCCTGGCAGAATGTAGTAGAGCACAGTAGATTACAGAAATCCACCACATTGCATTGTATAGCGCAAGAATCAGACATAAACGGACCTAACCTGGCCATACTTAACCTACCCTAACGCAGTATAACTAAGCATGACGTGCCGAGCTCCCTATCGCCGGCGCCCCCAGAGCCAAGCGGAAGATATGAGAACGCAGTAGACTGCAGGAATCCGCGGATAGCTGTGTATAGCCCAAAGGCCTAAACTACCCTCTTCTAACCTCGCCAAACGTAACATAACTGCAAGTAGCATTGCTGAACCACACGTACCGAGAACGCTGCTGCTGGCCTCCGCAGAGCCAAACGGAATATACTAGAGCAACGTAGAGAGCAGAAACCGATCGAATATCGGTTTATAACACAAAAGCCAATGATACCCTTGCCAGATATATCCTAACCTAACCAAACCGTGCGCAACATAGCGCCACATAAGCTGGTGCGACCTCTATTGCTGGCGTTCCCAGAGAATTGCAGAATGTTAGAGAGCAGAGTATAAAGCAGGGGTACATGGAACAGCAATGTGTCGCACAAGGGACACAGCAAGACTAACCTAACCCAGCCAAACTTAACCTAGTCTGACTCAAACTAACGTGACGCGAACAATATTGCTGGCATCCACAGAGACAAGCTGAACATATTAGATGAGGGCAGAGCTCGAAGATCCATAGAACTGCAATGTGCAGCGGAAACGTCGAAGCTACCCTAGCATAACCCATGCTAACCAGAACCCTCCGAACACAACATAACGTGCCGAGACAACTGTTGCAGGCCTCCCACCGCGAAGAAGTGTTTGTTAGAGCAATGCAGAGCGCAGAGATCGAACGAGGAGCAGCGTATAGCACAAAAGCTGAAGCTATCCTTAGCAAACGTATCCCAAGCTAACACAACCAAACGTAACATAACACAACCTATCGTACCACGACCGCTATTGCTGGCTTCCCCAGAGGCACGCTAAATACGATAGAAGACAGTAGCTAGCAGAAATCCATAGAATAGTAGTGCACAGCGCAAATGACAAACTACCCCAACCTAGAACGACCAATCGTAAGCTAACAGACCCTTACGTACGGCGACCACTATTCCTGGCCTCCCCGGAGCCAAGCATAACATACTAGATGGTAGCAGAGCTCAGAAATACGTAGATGAGCGGCGTATAGCAGAAAAGTAAAAACTATCCTCTCCTGTCCCAAACTAGACTAACCGACCAAAACGTAACATATCACGAACTGACGTGCCGAGACTGCAGTTTCTGGCATCACCAAAACGAAGCAGAAAGTGTTAGAGCAATGCAGAGCGCAGGACTCGGCCTCGCAGAAGTGTGTAGGGCAAGAGTCGAAGCTACACTAGCCAAATCAATCCTAACCTAACCAAAGCGAACGTCACACAACTCAACATAACGTGTACAGTACACTATATCTGGCGTCCACAAAGACATACAGAACATTGTAGAGCACAGGATAGCGCAGAAATCCATAGGACAGCTGTTTGCAGCACAAAATGAAAGCCATCCTAACCTAACACGGCGAAACCTAACATAACCATACGTAACCTAACCATACCTAACCTGCCGCGCCAGTATTTCTGGCCTCACTGCGGCCAAGCGGAACATATTATAGAGGAGCAGAGGGCAGAAACACATAGAATAGCAGTGTATAGCAGAAGAGTCAAGGCTACCGTAGCCTAACACGGAATAATCTGGACCTTCCGTACGCAACATAGCTCAACATAATGTTCCGCAACCCCTATCGCCGGCGTGCCAAGAGACATGGAGGCCATATTAGAGGAGGGTAGATCGCAAATATCCATAGATTAGCGGTGCATAGTAGAAAAGTCGAAGCTGTCCTAACCTAATCCGAACGAACCTAACATAGCCAAACCTAATCTAACTCAAGCTAACGTGGCGAGACAACTGTTGCTGGCCTCCCCGGAGCCAAGCAGAATATTCTAGAGAAACGTACGGAGCAGAAATACACCGAATAGCAGTGTACAGCACAAAACTCAAAGCTATCCCATCGTAGAATAACCAAACGTAACAAAATCATGCGTAACATACCTCAACGCAACGGGCAGAGACCACTATTTCTGGCCACCACAGCGCCAAGCGAAAAGCATTTGGGCACGGTAGAGCGCACAAAATCCACCGAACGGCAGTGTAGAGCACAAAAGTCAAAGCCATCTTAACCAAATATAATCTGGCATACCCTAACCATACGTAATATGACACAACCTATCGTGGCGCGATAACTATTGCTGGCCTCTACACGGCCAAGCAGGAAGTATCAAAGGAGAGAAGAGCACAGGAATCTACCGAATAGCAGTGTATGGTACAAAAGTCGATGAAGTCCTAACCTAACCTTACATAACATCACGTAATCATACGTAGCATAACCCTAGATTGAGTGACGCGAGCACTGCTCTTGGACACCACTGACCCAAGAACAATATGGTATAGTACAGTAGATCTCAGGGATCCACCGGATAATATTGCATAACGCGATATTCAAAGCTTTCCTAACCAAACTTAACCTATCCTAAACAAACTGTACGTAACCTAACTCAATCTAACGTGCCACGACCAATACTGCTCGCCTTCACAGTGTCCAGAGGAGTATAGTAGAGCAATGCAGAGCGTGGATATCCTCCGAATAGCAGTGTGTAGCACAAGTGTCATAGAAACCCTAACGAATCCTTCCCAACCTTTCCCAACGAAATGTAACGTAACTCAACCTATCGTGCCGAGACCATTATTACCGAACACTCCAGAGACAAGCAGAATATACTACAGCACAGCGGAGCGCAGAAATCGAGCGCATTGGAGTGTACAGCACAAAAGCCGTAGGTATCCTGACGTAATATGTCCTAACCTAACCCAACGGAGGGTAGCATAGCACAGCGCAACGTGCCGCGACCGTTGCTCCTGGCTTCCCCATAGCTAAGCATTATGTACTAGAGCACAGTCGATCACAGGAATCCGCGGATTAACAGTGTACAGCACGAAAGTCGTAGCTACCCTAACCAATGGTAACCCAACACAACCTAGCCAAACGTAACATGACCCGACCTAACGTGCCAAGACTGCTATTGCTCGCACCCCTGAGACGATCTGTGTATAGAAGTGCAATGTAGAGCGCAGAAATCCACCGAAGTGCAGTGTATAGCACTAAAGTCTATGATATCCTAACTTAACCTGGCCTAACATAACCAAGCGAAGTATATTACAACGTAGCATGCCGCGACCGCTGCTGCTGACATCGCCAAAGCCAAGCAGAATATAGTAGAGCGCTCTAGATCGTAGAAGTCCACCGAAAAGCAGTGTAAAGCACTACAGTCAAAGCTATCCTAACCAAACTTAACATAACCCAATCTGAACAAACATAACCTAACTCAACCTAACGTGCCACGACCACTATTGTACGCCTCCCCAGATTCGAGCAGAATATAGAAGAGCAATGTAGGACGCGGCAATCCACCGAAGATCAGTGTGTAGCGCAAAATTCAAATAACCAAGCCTAACATAACTGAACCCAACGTGCCACGACCGACATTGGTGGTCACCCACTGGTCGAGCAGGGAATGCAAGAGAAATGTAGAGGGCAGACATCCACCGAATAGTGGAATATAGCACCAAAGTCAAAGCCATCCTAGCCCAACGTATCCAAACGCAACATGTCCAAGCGTAATCTAACTGAGTCTAACGTGCCTAGACCACCATTGCTGACCGTCACAGCGACCAGCAGAGTATACCAGAGAACTGTGCAGAGCAGAAATCCGCAGCATTGCGTTTTAAAGTTCAAAAGCCAAAGCTATCCTACCTTAACATAAGCAAACGTAACATAACCAAAAGTGATCCAATTCAAGCTAACGTACAGCACAGATGTCAAAGCTTACCTTAACCAGACCTAACCAAACCTATCATATCCAAACGTAACCTGACTCAACCTAACGTGACGCAGCCACTTTTCCTGGCGTCCCCAGAAGACGGCAGAGAGTGGTAAGGCGCAGTAGTGCGCAGAAGATCATAGAATAGCAGCGTGAAGCAGAAAGGTCAAAGCTATCCTTACCTAAGCCAACGTATCCTTGGATAACCGAACGTAATGTATCTCAACCTAACGTGCCGCGGCCACTGTTGCTTGCCCTCGCAGAGCTAAGCAGAATATTTGAGAGGAGGGTAGAGCGCAGATGTCCACAGCAGGAACGCAGTGTATAGAAGATACGTCAATGTCATCCTTTCCTACCTTAGCCAAACTTAACGCAACCAAACGTAATATAACTCGAACTGATGCGCCTCGGCCGCTATGGCTGGCCTTCACAGAACCAAGCAGGACATATTAGAGGGGAGTAGGGCGCTGAAATCCAAAGCATCGCAGTGTACAGCGGAAAATTCGGAGCTATAGGAACCTAAGCCAAGCTTACATAGCTTAACCAAACGTAACCCAACTAAGCCTAGCCTGCAGCGGACATTATTGGTGGACTCCGCAAGGCCAAGCCGAAGACATTAGGGGAATGCAGAGGGCAAGTGCACATAGAATTGCAGTTCATGCCACAGTAGTCAAACCCACACTAACCAAACGTAGCCAAACTTAGCATAACAATGCGTAACTGGCCGAGGCCGCTATTGCTAGCCTACGGAGAGCCGAGCAGAATATACTGGAGCGCAGTAATCCACTGCATTGCAGCGTACACCACAGAAGTCAAAGGTACCCTAACCTAGCCTGTCAGAACCTAACCGCACCAAACGTAACATGACCCAACGTAACGCGCGGCGACTGCAATTTTTGGCCTCGCCAGGGCCAGGCATGGCATATTAGGGCACAATGTAGCGCGGAAACCAACCGAACGACAGTCTATACCACGAAAGTCAAAGCAATCCAAACCTAGCCAGAGCTAGCATAGACTAACGAAACTTATCCAATCTCAACCTATCGTACAGAGACTACTATTACTGGCGTTCTAGAGTCGAGCAGAGTATAGTAGAGCAATGTAGAGCGTAGAAATCCGCCGAACTTCGGTGTATAGCACAAAAGTCAAATCTATCGCATCCTAACCTGACCAATCGTAGCATTACCAAACGCAGCCAAACACAACCTATCGTGCCGTGACCGCTACTGCTAGTCTCCCTAGAGCCGAGCAGAGTATAGTACAACGCAGTAGAGCGCCGAAAGCCATCAAATGACAATGTAAATCACATAGTCAAAGATATCTATACTTAAACGGACCTAAGCATACCTAACCAAACTTTGAGTAACTAAGCCTAACGGGTGGCGAACACTAATGCCGGCTTCCCCATAGACGAGCAGGATACGATATAGCACAGTAGAACACAGAAGTCCATAGCATATCACTGTTGGGCACATATGTCAAAGCTGTCCTTACCTAACCCAACGTAACCAAACCAAGCGAATCGGAATTTAACACAACCTAACGTGCCGCGACCAGTATTGCTGGCCTCCACAGAGCCTTGCGGAGCGTAATGGAGGAGAGTAGAGAGCAGAAATACATAGAATCGCAGCGTACAGCAGAGAAGGCAATGGGATCCAAACCTAATCCAAACTAACATAACCTAATCCAACGTAGCAAAGCTAAGCCTCCCCGGCACATTAGGTTCAGTTATGTAGCGTTCAGGTATGTTATGGTTTGTTAGGTTAGGACAGGATTGCTACGACTTTTGTGCTGTGCACTGCTATTCGGAATATTCCTGCGGTATACGTTGCCATACTATACTCCGCTCGGATCTCGGGCGGCCATAAATAGCGGTCGTGACTCGTTGCGTTGTGTTAGGTTGCGTTTTGTTAGGTTAGGTTAGGTTGCGTTCGGTTAGGGCAGCTTCGACTTTCGTGCTATACGCAGATATTCGGTGGATTGCTGCCCTCGACTTTGCTCTGCTCTATTCTGCTAGACCCTGGGGAGGCCGGAAACAGTTGTCGCGGCACGTTACGCTTCGCTTTGCTACGTTGGATTAGGTTATGTTAGTTTGGGTTAGGTTTGGATCCCATTGACTTCTCTGCTGTACGCTGCGATTCTATGTATTTCTGCGCTCTACTCTCCTCTATTACGCTCCGCAAGGCTCTGTGGAGGCCAGCAATATTGGTCGCGGCACGTTAGGTTTTGTTAAAATCCGTTTTGCTTGGTTTGGTTACGTTGGGTTAGGTAAGGATAGCTTTGGCATATGTGCCCAACAGTGATATGCTATGGACTTCTGTGTTCCACTGTGCTATATCGTATCCTGCTCGTCTATGGGGAAGCCGGCATTAGTGTTCGCCACCCGCTAGGCTTAGCTACTCTAAGTTTGGTTAGGTAGGCTTAGGTCCGTTTAAGTATAGATATCTTTGACTTTGTGATTTACATTGCTATTTGATGGCTTTCGGCGCTCTACTGCGTTGTACTATACTCTGCTCGGCTCTAGGGAGGCCAGCAGTAGCGGTCACGGCACGATAGGTTGTGTTTGGCTGCGTTTGGTACTGCTACGATTGGTCAGGTTAGGATGGGATAGATTTGACTTTTGTGCTATACACCGAAGTTCGGCGGACTTCTACGCTCTACATTGCTCTACTATACTCTGCTCGACTCTAGAACGCCAGTAATAGTGGTCTCTGTACGATAGGTGGAGATTGGATAAGTTTCGTTATTCTACGTTAGTTCTGGCTAGGTTTGGATTGCTTTGACTTTCGTGGTATAGACTGTCGTTCGGAAAAAAGGTTAGGTTAGGTTAGGTTAGGTTAGGTTGGCATAGCTTTGATTTCTGTGCTGTACACGGCCATTCGGTAGATATCTGCACTCCACTTTGCTCTAACATGTTCTGCTTGGCTCTGTGGAGGCCAGCAATAGAGGTCTCGGCTCGTCAGGTTTAGCTGTGCTGTGTTTGGTTAGGTGCAGTTATGTTAAGTTAGGTTAGGATAGCTTTGACTTTCGTGTTATACACTGCTACATGGTAGCTTTCTGCGCTCTACTATGCTCTAGTCTATTCAGCATGACTCCGGGGAAGCATGCAGTAATGGTCTCGGCGCGTTAGGTTAAGTTATGTTACGTTCGCTTGTGTTACGTTAGGAGAGGTTAGGACGGTGTAGCTTTGACTCTTGCGCCATACACTGCTCTTTGGAGAATTTTTGCGCTCTACGTTGCTCCACCATACTCTGCCAGTCTCTGGGGAGGCCAGTGATAATCGTCGCGACACGTTAGTTTGAGTTAGGTTACGTTTGGTTCTGTCACGATTGGCTAGGTTATAACAGGATAACATTGACTTTTGTGTTATACAGGGCTATTCAGTGCATTTCTGCTCTCTACATGGCACTAATATGCTCTGCTTGGCTCTGGGGATGCCAGCAATTGTGGCTGACAGCACGATAGTTCGGGTTATGTTACGTTAGGTTAGGTTTCGCCAAGGTATCTTCGACTTTTGCGCTATACATTGCAATGCGGAGGGTTTCTGCGATCTATTGTGCTGTAGTACCCTCTGCCTGGCTTTGAGGGGGATAGCAGTTATGGTCTCGGCACGTTAGGTTCAGTCAGGTTACGTTCGGTTATTTTAGGTCAGGTTAAACTATGTCAGGATTTCGTTGGCACTTCTTATATACACTGCTATTTGTTGGATTGTTGCGTTCTATTGTGCTCAAATAAGAAATGCTTGGGCCTGGGTTGAACAGCAATAGCGGTCGCGGCAAGTCACGTTAAGTTATTCTACGTTCCGTTAGGCTATGTTGGTTTGGGTTATGTTTGGATAGCTTTGACTGTTCTGCTATACATTGCGATTCTATGGATTTTTGCGCCCTATAATGCTTTGCTTGGCTCTGTGGATGCCAGCAATACTGTTCGCGTAAAGTCAGGTTGAATTAGATTACGTTTGGTAAGGTTAGGCTAGGTTCTGTTAGGTTAGACTGGCTTTGACTTGTGCGCCCAACACTGCTATTCTACGGACTTCTGCGCTCTACTGTTCCCTGTCATAATCTGCTTTTCCATGGGGATGTCTGCAATATTGGTCGCCGCACGTTAGGTTGAATTATGTTACGTTTGGTTAGGTTAGGTTGTGTTCGGTTAGGTCAGGATATCCTTCTCTTTTGTGATATGTACTGCAGTGCTGCTGATTTCTGATCTCCGCCGTGCCCTAGTATATTCTGCTTGGCACTGCGCAGGCCGGCAATAGTAGTCTCGACACGTTAGTTTTAATTAGGCTACGTTTGGTAAGGTCGGGATAGGTTAGCTTCGACTTTTGAGCTGTGAACTGCAATCCGGAGGGCTCGTGCACTCTACTGTGCTCTAATATGCTCTGCCGGGCTCAGGGGAGGCCGGCAATAGTGGTACCGACAGGTGAGTTTGAGCTAGGTTACGTTTTGTCAAGTTCGGTTGGTTTTGGTGCGGTTGGGATATATTTGACTTTTCTGCTATACACTGCCGTAATGTGTATTCCTGCGTTTTACTCTCCTCTAGTATGATCTTCTTGGTGATGGAGAGGCCAGCAATAGATATCTAGACGCGTTAGGTTTGATCAGACTACGTTTGGTCATGTTAGGTTTCGTGAGACTAGCAGTCGATTGCTTTGACTTTTGTGCTATTCACTGATATTCGGCGGACGTCTGCGCTCCACTGTGATCAGATATGATCAGCTACAAAGCGCAATAGCGGCATCGGCACCTTATGTTGTGTTAGGCTACGTTTGGGTGGTTCATGTTTGGCCAGGCTGGGCTAGGTTATCTTTACTCTTGTGCTTTGCGCTGTAACGCTTCCTGTGTCTGCGATCTGCTGCGCTCTAGTATATTCTGCTTGTTTGAGGGGAGGTCAGCAACATTTGTGTATGGAGGTTAGGTGGAGTTAGGTTACGTTTGGCTATGGTGGGTTCGGTTAGATTAGGCTAGGACAGCTTTGACTTTTGTGCCATACACCAATATTCGGTGGATTTCTGCCCTCCGCTGTGCCCTAATGCGCTCTACTTGGCTCTGTGGAGGCCAGAAATGTTAGTCTAAGCACGTTAGGTTGAGTAATGCAACGTATGGTTATGTTATGTTTGGTTAGATTAGGCCAGCATAACTTCGCCTTTTGGGCTGTAAGCTGCCATTCTGGGGATTTCTGTTCGCTACTGTGATCTGATATGCCATGCTTTGCTCTGGCCTGGCCAGAAATTGTGGCCGCGGTACGTTAGGTTGTGTTAGGCTACGTTTGCTTATGTTAAGATTGGTTACGTTAGGACAGGGTCGCTTTGACTTTGGTGCTATGCACTGCTATTTTGAGGACATCTGCGCGCTATGTCGCTCTACTATACACAGCTCCACACTGGGGAGGCTGAAAATATTGGTCCTGACACGATAGGTTGTGTTAGGTTCTGTTCGGTTAGGTGAGGTTGGGATGTGTTTGGCTAGGATACCTTTGACATTCGTGCGATATACTTATGTTCGGTGGATTCCTGCGCTCTGCAGTGCTCTCTTATGATCTGCTTCTCTCTGTGGTGGCCGGCAATGGTGGTGCCGGCTCGATAGGTTTAGTTATACAACATCTGGCTAGGTTAGGTTATATCAGGTTTGGTCAGGGTGGCTTCGACGTTTGCGCTCTCCACGGCTATTCGGTGGATTTCTGCGCTCTACTGTTACCTAATATGTTCTGCTCTGCTCTGTGGAGGCCAGAAACTGTGGCCGCGGC
>NW_016918480.1:0-528 GCF_001483705.2 Eufriesea mexicana
TAGAGCAGAGCGGTGCCCAGAATTCCACCAAATAACAGTCTATGCCAAGAAAGTCAAAGCTATGAGAATCAAACCCAAGTAAACGTTACCAAATCAAACGTAACGTAGCTCAAACTAACGTGCGAGACCAAGATTCGTTGCCTCTCCAGTGCCAAGCAGAGCATATAAGAGCAGAGTATAGCGCAGAAGTCCACCGAATAGCAGTATATAGTACAAAAGTCGATGGTACCCTTTCCTAGCCAAACAAAGCTTAACATAACCAAACGTAACTCAACAAAAGCTATAGTGACGATGCCACTATCACTGGCCTCCCCACAGTAGAGCAGAGTATAGCAGCGCAATGAGGAGCGCAAAAATCCTGCGAATAGCAGTGTCCAGCGCAAAAGTCAGGGTTATCCCATCCGAAAATAACCAACAGTGACAGCCAACAGTGACACATCCAAGAGCAACAGAAACAAACCTAAAGTGCGTAGACTACTATTGCAGACCTCCTCTGGGCCAAGCAGAGCATAATAGAGCTTAGCAGTG
>NW_016918481.1:0-2001 GCF_001483705.2 Eufriesea mexicana
TATAGCTTTGCAATGCCTAGGGCAGCCAACAGAATGTTTCCGCCTTATTTATGCAAGAAAGGTTGCTCACCAAAATATTAGTCGAAAATGTCATCGAAATTGAACCTTCCAGCTAGATTCGATAGCATTGCGACGGCTGTAGTACTCCAATTGTATCTTTCTTCATTATTCATGCAATGAAGTTAGCTTACCACGATATTAGTCAAAACTGTCAATATAATTGAACATTCCAGCCAGTTGCTATAGCATTGCAAAGGGTATAGAACGCCAATAGGGTCATTCCTCTTTATTTATGCAATAAAGTTAGCTCACAACGATATTAGTCGAAAATGTCAGTAAAATTGAATTCGCCGGCAAGATTCTGTAACATTGCAATGTCTATATCACGCCAACAGAATCTTTCCACTTTATTTATGCAAGAAAGTTAACTCACCACGATATAAGTCGTAAATATCAATAAAATTGAATTTTCCTGGAGGATATAGGATTCTATAGCGTTGCAATGGCACTAGCACGCCAAAAGAATCTTTCCTCCTTGTTTATACAAGAAAGATAGCTCGCCACGATATTAGTCGAAAATGTCAATAAAATTGAATTTTCCAACCAGATTCCATAGCGTTGGAATGCCTAGATCACGCCAACAGGATCTTTCTTCCTTATTCCAGCAAGAAAGTTAGCTCACCATGATATTAGTCGAAAATGTCAATAAAATTGAATTTTCCAACCAGATTCCATAGCGTTGGAATGCCTAGATCACGCCAACAGGATCTTTCCAACTTATTTATAGAAGAAAGATAGCTCACCACAAAATTAGATGAAAATGACAATAAAATTGAGATTTTCATCCACATTCTATATCATTGCTATGACTATAGCACGCCAATAGTATCTTTCCTCCTTACTTATGCAAGGAAGATAGCTCACCTCGATATTAGTCGTAAATGTCAATAAAATTGAATTTTCCTTCCAGATTCAAAAGGGTTGCAATGCCTGGAGCACGCCAACAGAACCTCTCCTCCTTATTTATGCATGAAAGATGGGTCACCACAATATTAGCTGAAAATGTTAACAAAATTGTATTTTCAGCCTCATTCTATATCAATGCAATTTCTATAGCACCCAAAAAGGATCTTTCCTCCTTACTTATGCTAGGAAGGTAGCTCACCACGATATTTGTCGATAATGCCAATAAAATTGAATTTCCCTTCCAGATTCTATAGCTTTGCAATGCCTAAAGCACGCCAACTGAATGCTTCCACCTCATTTATGCAAGAAAGATATCTCACCACATTATTTGCCGAAAATGTCTATAAAATTGAGTTTTTCAGGCACATTATAAAGCATTGCAATGGCTACAGCTCGACAAAAGGATCTTTCCTCCTTCTTTATGCAAGAAAGTTAGCTCGCCACGATATAAGTCGAAAATGTAAACAAAATTGTACTTTCCAGCCAGATTCTATAGGATTGTGACGGCTATAGCACGCCGATTGCATCTTTCATCCTTATTTATGCAATAAAGTTAGCTCACCACGATTTCAGTCGAAAATGTCAATAAAATTGTATTTTCCAGCCGGATTCTACAGCATTGCAATGGATATAGCACGCCAATAGAATATTTCCTCCGTATTTATGCAAGATAGTTAGCTCACCACGATATTAGTCGAAAATGTCAATAAAATTGAATTTCCCATCCAGATTCAATAGCTTTGCAATGGCAATAGCACGCCAAAAGAATCTTTTCACCTTATTTATGCACGAACGGTAGCTCACCACGATATTAGTCGAAAATGTCAATAAAATTGAATTTCCCATCCAGATTCAATAGCTTTGCAATGGCAATAGCACGCCAAAAGAATCTTTTCACCTTATTTATGCACGAACGGTAGCTCACCACGATATTAGTCGGAAATGTCACTAAAATTGTATTTTTCAGCCAGATTCCAGGCTATTGCAATGGCTATAGCACGCCAATTGAATCTTTTCTCCTTATTTATGCAAGAA
>NW_016918482.1:0-1074 GCF_001483705.2 Eufriesea mexicana
ATAGGATATTTCTTCCTTATTTATGCAAGAAAGTTAGCTCACCACAATATTAGTCGAAAATGTGAATAAAATCGAATTTCGCACGCAGATTCGATAGAAATGCAATGGCTGTAGCATGCCTATAGTATCTTTCACCCTTATTTACACGAGTTGGTTTGCTCACCAAGATATTAGTCGAAAATGTCAATAAGATGGAATTTTCCAGCCAGATTCCATAGCATTGCAGTGGCTATAGCGCGCTAATAGTATCTTTCCTCCACATTTATGCAAGAAAGGTAGCTCACCACGATATTAGTCTAAAATGGCAATAAAAATGTATTTTCCATCCAGCTTCGATAGCATTGCAACGGCTATAGCCCGCCAATATAGTCTTTCCTCCTTATTTATGCATGAAAGTTATCTCACCACGATACTAGTCGAAGATGTCAATAAAAATGTATTGTCCAGCCAGATCTTATGGGTTTGCAATGACTGTAGCACGCCACTAGTGTCTCCTCTCCTTATTTATGCAAGAAAGTTAGCCCACCACGATATTAGTCGAAAATGTCAATAAAATTCAATTTTCCAGGCAGATTCTATAGCATTACAATGGATATAGCACGCCAGTAGAATCCTTCCCCCTTATGTATGCAAGAAAGTTAGCTCATCGCGATATTAGTAGAAAATGGCAATAAAATATAATTATCCAGCCAGATTATATAGCATTACGATAGCTATCGCTCACCAATAGAATATTTCATTATTATTTATACAAGAATGTCGTTTCACAACGATATTAGTCGAAGTTGTCAATAGAAAAGTATTCTCAAGCCAGATCCTATAGCATTGCAATGGCTGTAGCACGCCACTATAGTCTTTCCTCCTTATTTATGCAAGAAAGCTAGCCCACGACGATATTAGAAGAAAATGGCAATAAAATTGAATTTTCCAGCCAGATTCTATAGCATTGCTATGGCTATAGCACGCCAGTAGAATCCTTCCACATTATATATCCAACAAAGCTAGGTCACGACAATATTAGTAGAAAATGTGAATAAAATTGAATTTTCCAGCCAGACTCTATAGCATTGCAAT
>NW_016918483.1:0-932 GCF_001483705.2 Eufriesea mexicana
GTACATTAGAAAAGTCTAAGCTACACAAGCCCAACTGAGACCACCGGGACATTATCGAACATAACTCGAACTGGCGTGGCGAGACCGCTGTTTCCGCCCACGCCACAGCAAAGCAGGTCATACTAGAGCGCAGTGGATCGCAGAAATCCACCGAATTGCAGTGTACAGCACAAAAGTTAGAAAGAGCTATCCAAATCAAACATATCATAAACCAACATAATCGGACGTAACATTTCTCAACCTAACGTGACGAGGCCATTTTTGCTGGCCTTCCCAGAGCCAAGCTGATGATATTAGGGCACTGTGGGGCGCAGAAATCCACCTAAAAGTAGACTATGGCACTAAGGTCAAAGCTATCCTCTCGCAACCTAACCAACCGTAACGTAACCGAACGTAACCAAGCACAACCTAACGTGCCGCGACCACTACTGCTGGCCTACTCAAAGTCAACCGGAGAAGCTGGTGGAAAGTTGAACGCAGAAATCAATACAATCGCAGTGTATATCAGAAGAGTCAAAGGGACCGAAGCCTTACCCAAGCAAGCGGAACATAGCCAAACATAGCCTTACACAATCTAATGTAGAGGAAGCAACATTTTTGCCCACCCCAGAGCCAAGCAGGTCATACCAGAGCACAGTAGGGCGCAGTAATACACAGAATATCAGTGTACAGCACAAAAGTTAAAGCTTTCCTGACCAAACTTAGCCTGGCCTAGCCTAACCGAACGTAACCTGACATATCATAGCTTGCCGATACCACTATTGCTGGCATTGCCAGAGCCAAGATGAATCTATTGGAGGACTGACGCGTTCAGGAATCCGCCTATTACCAGAGAGTAGCACTACGTAGCACTAAAGTCCTAGCTGTAATCTCCTAACCTTAAGGATCGTAACGTGACTGAACGTATCCACGCATACACTGTCGTGCTACGA
>NW_016918484.1:0-645 GCF_001483705.2 Eufriesea mexicana
TACGGCTTGTATATGCAGAATAGCTTGCTCAAAACGATATTTCTCGGAGATTTCATTAAAATAGAGCATTCCAGGAAGATTCTTCTGCAGTGCAATGGCTATAGCAGACCAATAGAATCTTTCCTCTTTATTCACGTAGAGAAACTTGCTCAGCACGATATTAGTCGAAAATGTCAATAAAATTGAACTTATCAGACGGATTCTATTGCAATGCAATCGTTGTGACAAACCAATAGAGACAAACCAATAGAATCTTTCCTCCCTATTTACGTAGGAAAGTTTGCTCACCACGGTGTTAATAGAAAATGTCAATAAAATTGAACATTTCTGTCAGATTATATTGCAATGCAATTCCTGTAGCAAACCAATGGTATCCTTTCTCCTTATTTGCACAGAAAAATGTGCTCACCGCAATATTAGACGAAAATGTCTATAAAATTGAACTTTTTAGCCGTATTCTATAGCAATGCAGTGGCTATAACAATCCAATAGTATCTTTCCTCCTTATTTAACAGGATGATCTTGCTCACCTCGGTATGAGTCGAAAATGTCAATGAAATTGGACTTTACGGTTTGATACTGTTGCAATTCAATGGCTATAGCAAACCGATAGTATCTTTTCTTTTTATTTATGCAGTAAGCTTG
>NW_016918485.1:0-589 GCF_001483705.2 Eufriesea mexicana
GGCTATAGCATGCCAATAGAATCTTTCCTCCTTATTTATGCAACAAAATTAGATCACAACGATATTAGTCGAGAATGTCAATAAAATTGTATTTTCCCGTCAGGTTCTATAGCATTGGAATGGCTATAGCATGCCAATAGAATCTTTCCTCCTTATTTATGCAACAAAATTAGCTCACCACGATATTAGTCGAAAATGTCAATAAAATTGAATTTTCCGTTCAGATTCAATAGTATTGCAATGGCTATAGCATGCCAATAGAAACTTGCCTCCTTATTTATGCAACAAAATTAGCTCACCACGATATTAGTCGAAAATGTCAATAAAATTGAATTTTCCGTTCAGATTCAATAGTATTGCAATGGCTATAGCATGCCAATAGAAACTTGCCTCCTTATTTATGCAACAAAATTAGCTCACCACGATATTAGTCGAAAATGTCAATAAAATTGAATTTTCCGTTCAGATTCAATAGTATTGCAATGGCTATAGCATGCCAATAGAAACTTTCCTCCTTATTTATGCAACAAAATTAGCACGCCACGATATTAGTCGAAAATGTAAATAAAACTGAATTTTCCCTTCAGAT
>NW_016918485.1:706-1629 GCF_001483705.2 Eufriesea mexicana
CTCAGATTCTACAGCACTGCAATGGCTATAGCATGCCAATAGAACCTTTCCTCCTTATGTATGCAACAAAATTAGCTCACCGCGATATTTATCAAAATGTCGAAAAAATTGAATTTTCCAGTAAGATTCTATAGTACTGAAATAACTATAGCGTGCCCACAGCATCTTCCCTCCAAATTTATGCAACAAAATTACCTCACCACGATATCAGTCGAGAATGTCAATAAAATTGAGTTTTCCCGCCAGATTCTGTAGCATTACCCTCCAAATTTATGCAACAAAATTACCTCACCACGATATCAGTCGAGAATGTCATTAAAATTGAATTTTCCGTTCAGATTCAATAGCTTTGCAATGGCTATAGCCTGCCAATAGAACCTTTCCTCCTTATTTATGCAACAAAATTCGCTCACCACGATATCAGTCGAAAATATCAATATAATTTAATTTTCCGGTCAGATTCTGTAGCATTAGAATGGCTATAGCTTGCCAATAGAATCTTTCCTGCTTATTTATGCAACAAAATTACCTCACCACGATATTAGTCGAAAATGTAAATAAAACTGAATTTTCCCTTCAGATTCAATAGCATTGCTATGGCTATAGCATTGCAATATTATCTTGCCTCCTTGTTTATGCAACAAAATTACCTCACCACGATATTAGTCGAAAATGTAAATAAAACTGAATTTTCCCTTCAGATTCAATAGCATTGCTATGGCTATAGCATTGCAATATTATCTTGCCTCCTTGTTTATGCAACAAAATTACCTCACCACGATATTAGTCGAAAATGTAAATAAAACTGAATTTTCCCTTCAGATTCAATAGCATTGCTATGGCTATAGCATTGCAATATTATCTTGCCTCCTTGTTTATGCAACAAAATTAGCTCACCACGGTATTAGTCGAAAGTGTCAATA
>NW_016918486.1:0-253 GCF_001483705.2 Eufriesea mexicana
ACTAATATCGTGGTGAGCTGACTCTCTTGCATAAATAAGGAGGATAGATTCTATTGGCTTGCTGCAGCCATTGCAATGCTATAGAATATGGCTGGAAAATTCAATTTTATTTACATTTTCGGCTAATATCGTCGTGAGCTAATTTTCTTGCACAAATATGGAGGACAGATTCTATTGGCGTGCAACAGCCATTGCAATGCTTTAGAAACACGCTGGATAATTCAATTTTATTGGCATTTTCGTCTAATATCGT
>NW_016918487.1:0-842 GCF_001483705.2 Eufriesea mexicana
CTAATATCGTGGCGAGCTCGCATCCGTGCATTAATAAGGAGGAGAGATTCTATTGGCACGCAACACCCATTGCAATGCTATAGAATCTGCCCCGAAAATTCAATTTTATTGACATCTTCGACTAATATCTTGGTGAGGTAGCTTTCTTGCATAAATGAGGAGGATCGATTTTATTGGCGTGCTATAGCCATTGCAGTGCTATAGAATCTGCCTCGAGTAATCAATGTTATTGACATTTTCGGCTAATATAGTGGTGAGCTAACTTTCTTGTAGAAATAAGGGGGAAAGATACGAATTGGCGTGCTATAGCCATTGAAATGCTACAGAATCTTCCACGAAAATTCAATTTTACTGACATTTTCGATTAATATCGTGGTGAGATATCTTTCGTGCAAAAATAAGGAGGTAAGATTCTATTGGCCAGCTATAGCCATTGCAATGCTAACAGAATATCCTTGGAATATTCAATGTTATTGACAATTTCGTCTAATATCGTGGTGAGCTAACTTTCGTGCATAAATAAGGAGGAAATATTCTATTGGCGCGCTGTAGCCATTGCAGTGCTATAGAATCTGCCTCGAAAATTCAATTTTATTGACATTTTCGGCTAATATCGTTGTGACCTAGTTTTCTTGCATATGTAAGGAGGAAAGATTATACTGGCGTGCTATAGCCATTGCAATGCTATAGAATCTGCCTCGAAAATTGAATTTTATTGACATCCTCGACTAATATCGTGGTGAGGTAACTTTCTTGCATAAATCAGGAAGAACGATTCTATTGGCGTGCTATAGCCATTGCAGTGCTATAGAATCTGGCTGTTAAATTCAATTTTATTGACA
>NW_016918488.1:0-1134 GCF_001483705.2 Eufriesea mexicana
TGTTATACTCCGCTGTTCGGTGGATTTCTATGCTCTACATTGCTCTACTCTACTCTGCTCGAAGCTGGGTCGCCAGGAATAGTGGCCGCGGCATATTAGGTTGGGTTATGCTGCGTTCGGTCATGCTATGCTTGGGCAGGTTTGGTTGTGATAGCTTCGACTTTTGTGGTATACTCCGCTGTTCGGAGGATTTGTACGCTCTACATCGCCCTACTGTACTCTGTTCGACACCGCGGGTCCAGCAACATTGTTCTCGGCACGTTTGTTTGAGTTAGGCTACATTAGGCTTGGCTATGCTACCTTTGGTTAGGCTTGGGTTGCTTTGACTTTCGAGATATAGACTGTTGTTGAACGGATTTCTGCGGCCTACTGTGCTGTTGTACTTTCTGCTTGGCCCTGGGGAAGCCAGTAATAATATCGGATTTCTGCGGCCTACTGTGCTGTTGTACTTTCTGCTTGGCCCTGGGGAAGCCAGTAATAGCGGCCTCGGCACGACAGGTTGAGATGTGATACTTTTGGTTAGGTTGCGATAGCCATGGTTAGATTTGGATGGCGTCGACTATTCTGCCATACCCTGCGATTCTATGGATTTCTGGGCCCTATCCCCCTTCATTATGCTCTGCTTGGCCCTGTGCAGGCCTGCAATACTGGTCGCAGCATGTTATGTTCAGCTAGATTCCGCTATGCGCGGTTTTGCTTCGACCGGTCAAGTAAGGATATCTTTGTTACATATGAGCTCATAAATGATATTCTATTCACGTTTGTGCTCCACTGTGCTCTATCATATTCTGTTCCTCTCCCGGGAAGCCAGCAATAGTGTTCGCGGCAAGTTAGGTTTAGTCTCTCTACTTTTGGATAGGCTACGTTATGTCTGGTTAGGTCTGGGTATCCTTGACTTTTGTCCATTTCATTGCTATTTGGTGGCTTTCTGAGCTCTGCTGTGTTCTACTATGCTCTGCCTGACTCTATGTCTGCCAACAATAGGGGTCATGGCACGATAGTTTCTGCTGGGCTACGTTTGATGATACTACTATTGGTCAGGTTAGGGCGGGATAGGTACGGTTCTTGTGATGTACACCGCTTTTCGGAGGATTTTACGCTCTACATTGCTCTACTGCACTCCGCTCGACCCCG
>NW_016918489.1:0-1002 GCF_001483705.2 Eufriesea mexicana
CTGCGTTTGGTTAGGTTACGTTTGGTCAGCTGAGGTAAGGATATCCATGACGTTTGTGTTATTTTCTGCTCTTTTGAGGCCTTCAGCACTCTGCTATGCCCTGGCATAATTTACTTGGCTCTGGGGAATCCATCAATAGACATTCTCTGCTCTTTGGAGGCCTTCAGCAGTCTGCTATGCCCTGGCATAATTTACTTGGCTCTGGGGAATCCATCAATAGTGGTCTCGGCACGTTAGGTTAAGTTAAATTGCGTTTGGCCGTATTACGTTTGGAGAGGTTAGTATAGGCTCGCTGCGACTTTTATGCTGTATGCCAATCTTCGTCGTACTTCTTCGTTCTATGTTGCTCTACTCTGCTCTGCTCTACTCTGGGGAAGCTAGTAATAATTGTCCAGGCACGTTAGTGTGATTTTGGCTTCGTTTGATTATGTTGCGTATGGTTGGGGCAGAAGAGCGTAGCATTGGCTTTTGTGTTATATGCAGCTATTCCATGAACTTCTGCGCTTTACGGTGCCCCAATATGATCTGCTTGTCTCTGGGGAGGCCAGCAATAGTGCTCTCGGCTCGTTAGGTTGAGTTACGTTATGTTCGGTAGGGTTATGCTTGCTAGTGCTAGGTTTGGACAGCTTTGGCTTTCTCGGCATAGACCGCTATTCGGTGGATTCCTGAGAGCTACTATGCTCTACCACACACTGCACGACTCTGGTGCGGCAGGCAATAGTGGTCGCCGCAAGTTAGGCTTAGTTAGGTTACGTTTGGGCATGTAATGGTTGGATATGTTAGGAGAGGGTAGCTATGCCTTTTACGCTACACACTGCCATTCGGTGGATTTTGGCGCTCCACATTGGTCTGATATGTAAAGCTTGGCTCAGGGAAAAACAGCAATAGTTGGCTTGGCTCGTTACACAGGGTTATGGGACGTTTGGCTGGGTTAATTTTTACAGGTTAGGTTAGGATATCTTTGACTTCTGCGCTACATACTGAAACGCCGCGGATGTTTGC
>NW_016918490.1:0-763 GCF_001483705.2 Eufriesea mexicana
CAGCCAGATTCTATACCATTGCAATGGCTATAGCACGCAAAAAGGATGTTTCTTCCTTATTTATGGAAGAAAGTTATCTGACAACGATATTAGTCGAGAATGTCAAAGAAACTGAATTTTCCTGCCAGGTTCTATAGCACTGCAATGGCTATAGCACGCCCATAGGATGTTTCTTCCTTATTTATGCAAGAAAATACGTTCACCACGTTATTAGTCGAATATGTCAATAAAAATGAATTTTCCGAACAGATTCTATAGCAGTGCAATGGCTATATTACGCCGATAGTATCCTTCCTCCTTATATATCAAAGAAAGTTAGCTCACCACGATAATAGTCGAAATTGTCATTAAAATTGAATTTTCCAGCCAGGTTCTATAGCATCGCAATGACTATAGCACGCCAGTAGGACCTTTCCTCCTTCTGTACGCAAGAAAGTTAGGTCACCACGATAGTAGACCATAATGTGAATAAAATTGAATCTTCCAGCAAGGTTCTATAGCACTGCAATGGCTATAGCACGCAAATAGTATATTTCTTCCTTATTTATGCATGAAAGTTAGTTGACAACGATATTAGTCGAAAATGTCAATATAATTGAATTTTCCAGCCATACTCTATACGATTGCAATGGCTATACCACGCAAAAAGGATGTTTCTTCCTTATTTATGGAAGAAAGTTAGCTGACAACGATATTAGTCGAAAATGTCAAAAAAACTGAATTTTCCAGCCAGGTTCTATAGCACTGCAATGGCTATAGCACG
>NW_016918491.1:0-253 GCF_001483705.2 Eufriesea mexicana
TGACCTTGTCTGACCTGGCCGGACCTGAACTGACCTGAGCTGACATCATCTGACCTGACCTGAACATACCTGACCTGACCTGACTTGACCTGTCCTCTCCTGACCTGAACTGAAGTGACCTGACCTGCTCGGAAGAGACCTGACCTGACCTGACCGGACTGATCTGACCAGACCTGACCTGACCGGACAGATCTGACCTGACCTCACCTGACCTGACCTGATCTGAGCTGACACGACCTGGCCTCGCCTGGCC
>NW_016918492.1:0-1568 GCF_001483705.2 Eufriesea mexicana
CATAACTCAACCTAACGTGCCGAGAGCACCATTCCTGTATTCCACAGAGACAAGCAGGTAGTGGTAGCGCACAGAAGAGCGCTGCAGTCCATAGGATAGCTGCGTGTAGCACAAAAGACAGAGATGTCCTAAGGTAACACAATGTAACCCATATATCCAAACGCTTTATAACTCAGACTAACGTGCGGCGACCACTACTGTTGGCCTCCCGATCATCGAGCAGAGTATATTTTAGCAATGTAGATCGCAGAAGTCCACCGAATTGCAGTGTGTAGCACAAAAGTCAAAGCTGCCCCCTCTTAACATAACAAAACGCAACATAACACAGACCAACGTTTCGAGACCAATGCTGCTGGCATCCACATAGCAAAGAAGAATATACAAGATCACAGCAGAGCGAAGAAACCCACCGAAAAGCTGTGTACAGCAGAAAAGTCAAAGCCAGTCTAACCGAACCTTCCCAATCCTAACCGCACCGAGCTTAACCTAACTCAAACGAACTTCCCACGACCGCCATTGCTGTCCTCCCCAGAGACAAGCAGATGCTGGTGGAGCAATGCAGTGCACAGATATCGACCGAACAGCAGTACGCACCGAGCTTAACCTAACTCAAACGAACTTCCCACGACCGCCATTGCTGTCCTCCCCAGAGACAAGCAGATGCTGGTGGAGCAATGCAGTGCACAGATATCGACCGAACAGCAGTATAGCATAAGTGCGAAAGCTATCCTAACCAAACCTTTCCCAACCTAACCAAGCCAAGCGTAACATAAGTAAACCCAGCGTGCCGCGCCTGCCACTGCTGGCCTCCGCAGGGCCAAGCAGAACATACTAGGTCACAGTATATCGCAGTAATACACCGCGTTGCACTGTGTGGCACAAAATGCAAAGATATCCTTACCTAACCCGTCCTAGCCTAGCCAAGCCAAGAGTAGCATAGCTAAACATAATTTGCGGAGAATAATAGTTCTGGCCTCCCCAGCACCAAGCAGAACATATTAGAGCACAGTCGAGCGCAGGAATCCACCAAATAGCAGTGCATAGCGCAAAAGTCAGAGCAATGCCTTCTTACCCTAACCAAACGTAACAAGGGCAGACGTAATGTAACACAACCTAGTGTGCCACTACCGCTACTGCTGGCCTCACGAGGGCTCAGCAGGTTATAGCAAAGCAATGTAGAGTGCAGTAGTCGTCCGAATAGCAGTCCATTGCGCAAACGTCGAAGCCATCCTAACCAAACGCAGCCAAACCTACCTTCATCAAAGGCAGCATAACACAAGTTATCGCACAGGGGCCACTATTACCGGCATCCCCGGAGCGAGGCAGAATATACTAGAGCAAAGTATAGCACAGAAGGCCACCAAAAATTAGTGTATAACAGAGAAGTGCAAAGCTCTCATAACCGAACGTAGCCCAAATCGAACCTAACCAAACGTAGAATATCTCAGCCTATTGTACCACGACCAATATTCCTGGCCTAACCTGGGGCGCGCAGAATATAGTACAGCAGAGTAGAGCGCAGGAATCCACTGAACAACAATTTATTGCACGAAAGTCAGTGCAACAAT
>NW_016918493.1:0-688 GCF_001483705.2 Eufriesea mexicana
CTTTGCTCTGGGGAGGCCAGCGATAATAGTTTTGGCACTTTAGGTTAGGATATGTTAGGTTTGGTTATATTACGTTCATATATATTAGGATAGTGTAGCTTAGACTTTTGTGCTGTACTCTATTGTTCGGTGGATTTCTGCACGCTATATAACAATACTATACTCTGCTCAACTCCCGGGAGGTCGGCCACACTGGACGCGGCACGTTAGTAAGGGTTAGATTACGTATTTCTGGGCAGGGTTATGTGGTGTTAGGTTTGGATAGCATAGACTTTTGCGCTACACACTGACATTCTATGGGCTTCTGCGCTCTTCTGCGCGGAATCACACTCCGCTTGCCTCTGTGGGCGACAGGAACAGTGCTCCAGTCTCGTTGGGTTATGTTATGTTGCGTTTGGCCCTTTTACGTTTGTATAGGTTAGGATAGGATAGGTTAGACTTTTGTGCTATGCACTGCTATTCAGTGGCTTCAGGCGCTATACATTGCCCCTCTCCACCTTGCTCGACTCTCGGGAGTCCAGCAATAGCTGCCTCGGCACGCTGTGGTTTAGTTAGGTTACGCCTGGCATGGATAGGCTATGTTAGGTTTGTTTAGTGCAACTATGACCACTGTGCTTTACACGGATATATCGTAGATACTTGCGCTCTGCATTGTTCTGTTGGCATCTACTTACCTCTGGGGGGGGGG
>NW_016918494.1:0-727 GCF_001483705.2 Eufriesea mexicana
ACTTGCCAGAGAATAGGTCTATTCAAAATCTATAATCTGTTATAGCTTGGTTAATAGGTCTCCCAACGTCTGCAACCAATGGCATGTACAGCCAACCTCTTGCCAGAGCATAAGTCTATTTAAAACCGATAAGCTGCCATAGCTTGGTGAATAGATCGCGTAACTTCTTGCCAGAGCATAAGTCTATTTAAAACCGATAAGCTGCCATAGCTTGGTGAATAGATCGCGTAACGCCTTCAATCCTATGACAAACACAGCCATTCACTTGCCAGATGATATATCTATTTAAAATCTATATTCTGTTATAGCTTGGTGAGTTGTTCGCGCAACACCTTCAATCCAATGGCAAGTATAGCCATCTACTTGCCAGAGAATAGGTCTATTCAAAATCTGTAACATGACATAGCATGGCGAATAGATCGCCTAACGCCTTCAATCCAATGGCAAGAACAGTCATCTAGTTGCCAGAGAATAGGTCTATTCAAAATATATAATCCCTTATAGCTTGGTGAATAGATCACCTAACGCCTTCAATTCAATGGCAAGAACAGACATCTACTTGCCAGAAAATAGGTCTATTCAAAATCAATTACCTGTCATAGCTTGGTGAATAGATCGCATAACGCCTTCAATCCAATAGCTGGTACAGCCACCTACATGCCACAGAATAGGTCTATTCAAAATCTATTGTCTGTTATAGCTTGGTGATTAGATCGCCTACCGCCAC
>NW_016918495.1:0-310 GCF_001483705.2 Eufriesea mexicana
TTCACCAATCTATAACAGGTAATAGATTTTGAATAGACCAATTCTCTGGCAAGTAGATGGCTGTACTTGCCATTGGTTGAAGACGTTAGGCCATCCATTCTCCAAGCTACAACAGACTATATATCTTGAATAGGCCCTTTCTCTGGCAAGTAGATGGCTGCACTTGCCATTGGATTGAAGGCGTTAGGCCATGTATTCACCAAGCAATAACAGATTATAGATCTTGATATACCTATTTTCTGGTAAGTAGATGTCTGTACTTGCCATTGGATTGAAGGCGGTAGGCGATCTATTTACCAAGCTATAGCAG
>NW_016918495.1:407-853 GCF_001483705.2 Eufriesea mexicana
TTTGAAAGGGCCTATTGTCTGGCAAGTAGATGGCAGCACTTGCCACTGGATTGAAGGCGTTTGGCGGTCTATTCACCAAGCCATAACAGATTATAGATTTTGAATATACTTATTCCCTGTCAAGAAGGTGGCAGTACTTGCCATTCGATTGAAGGCGTAAGGCGGTCTATTCACCAAGCTATAACAGGTTATATATTTTGAATAGACCTATCCTCTGGCAAGTAGATGGCTGTACTTGCCATCGGTTTGAAGGCTTTGGGCGATCTATTCTCCATTCTATAACAGGTTATATATTTTGAATAGACCTATCCTCTGGCAAGTAGATGGCTGTACTTGCCATCGGTTTGAAGGCTTTGGGCGATCTATTCTCCATTCTATAACAGGTTATAGATTTTGAGTTGACCTATTCTCTGAAAAGTAGATGGCTGTACTTGCCATTGGATTGA
>NW_016918496.1:0-2098 GCF_001483705.2 Eufriesea mexicana
GCAGCCGTTCGAGAACTTTGTTCACTGATAATGTAAATCCGAATGAGATTCTAGAACAGCCTACGTATATTGCGGTCATGCCTAGTGATATTTACTTTTGGCAGTGCAGCATTTAGTACATCTTCCACTACATCACTGTTGCCGCTTTATCTATCTGTTCACTGATGACGCGTATTCCGCTGCAAATCTAGAACGAGATATGGAGGTCCATTAGCCCTCGGGATATTAACAAAGGACAACGCAGTACTGAGTACCGCCGTCATTACAGTACTGCTGCCGCTCAATAACTACGTCCAATGTTGATGTAAGTTCCAAAGCAATTTTGGAGTAATCAAAGTTCGTTGCGGTTACGGCCTTTGACATTTCCAGATGATAGTACGGTACATATTACAGCCACAAATATAGCAGAGCTGCCGTCGGATTATTCTGTTCAATGAGAATTTGCGTTCCATAAGAATGACAATATCCAGATTCACTGAACGTCGAGGTATTGGCAATTTATGGCACAGAACAGAGCTCACCCGCCATCAGCGTAACGTGGCAATTGGACATCTATGTTCACTGAATATGTAAATTCGAATGAGATTCTAGAATATCCTATGTGACGTGCGGTCATTTCCAGTGATACTTAGAATTGACAGTATGGCATTTAGTACATCTTCCACTACATCACTGTTGCTGCTTTATTTATCTGTTCACCGATGATGCATACTCCGCTGCAAGTCTAGAACGAGATATGCAGATCCATTATGCTTCGAGATATTAACATATTACGGCACAGTACTGAATACAGCAGACATCACAGAATTGAAGCCGTTGCATAACTTCGTTCAGTGCTGATGAAATTTCCAAGGAGATTCAGGAAAAGTCAATGTATATTACAGTTATATCTTCAGCCATTTCAAATTAACATTGCGGTACTTATTACATCCACAAGTATAGCACGGCTGCCGTTGCATTAGTGTGCTCAGTGATGATTTAAATTATACAACAATTCTAGAATGACAATAGACATATCCACTCTACATCGAGATGATAGCAATTTTGGACACAGTACTGAGTACACCCACCATCGCAATACTGTATCCGCTGGACTAGTTTGTTGACTGGTAATGTAAATAAGAAAGTGATTCCATAATAGCTTATTTATAATACGGTTATGGCTAGTAATACTTACAACTGACAGTACGGCAATTAGTATATCTTCCAGCAGATCAATCCTGCATTTGGACAAATCTCTTCACTGACAACGTATACCCCACAGCAACTCTAGGGCGTGAAGCGTAGGTCCATTATCCCTCGTGATATTTGCAAATGACAACACATTGCGGAGTACACCCAACATCTCTGTGATGTTATCGCTGGAGTACTTTGCCCAATGAAGGTGAAAATTCGAAAGCTACTGTAGAAAATGTGTGGCTATGGCTAGTGACATTTACATTTGACAGCATGGAATTTGGTACATCCTCCAACACATCACTCTTGCCGCAGAGTTGTTCTGTTCACTGGTAGCGTTTATTACACAGCAAATCTGAACCTAGAAATGCAGATCCATTAACACTCGAAATATCAATAAATTACAAAACAGCACCATGTACAGTCATCATCACAGTATTGTAGACGTTGAATAACTTTTTCGCTGATGACGTAATCTCCAATGCAATTTCAGTGTCATGTATGTATGTTACGGATATCTTGGTATATTTCCCATTGACAGTACGGTACGTACTACATAAACCAATACAACAGAGTAACCGCTGGGTTATTCAGTTCAATGACGATTTAAATTCTGTGTCAACTGTAGAATATTGAAATACAGATCTACCGACCCACGAGGCATTAACAATTGATAACACAGTAATGTGTTCAGCCACCATCACAGAATACTATTCGCTGGAATAATTCCTTCACTGACGATGTAGTCTCGAAAGGTATTCTAGATTAACCTATGTATAGTGCGTTTATGGGTAGCGACATTTAAAGTTGACGGTACGGCATTTAGTACATATTCCAACAATCTTTGTTGCCGTTGGTCTATCCTTTTCAATGGAAAAGTATATCCACCACCAATTCTAGAACTGGAAGCGCAGACCCATTC
>NW_016918497.1:0-307 GCF_001483705.2 Eufriesea mexicana
CAGGTCAGCTAAGGTCAGTTCAGGTAAGTTCAGGTCAGGCCAGGTCAGGCAAGGTCAGGCCAGCTCAGGCAAGGTCAGGTCAGATCAGACCGGTCAGGTCAGGTGAGGTCACGTATGGACAGGTCTCCTATGGACAAGTCAGGTCAGTTCAGTTCAAGTCAGCAGAGAACCGGTCAGGTCTGGTCAGGTCAGGTCATGTCAGGTCAGATCAGTCAGGTGAGGTCAGGTCATGTCAGGTCATGTCAGATCAGGCCAGGCAAGGCCAGGTAAGGTCAGCTCAGGTCAGGTCAGGTCAGGTCAGGTCAGG
>NW_016918498.1:0-310 GCF_001483705.2 Eufriesea mexicana
ATGTTACGTTTCGATATGTAACGTTGGGAGGGTTCGATAAGAATTTCTTCGACTCTTGTGCTGAACACTGATATTTGTTGGATTACTGCGGTCAACGTTGTACTACTACACTCCGCTCTACTCCAAGGACGCCAGCAATAGTGGCCGCGGGTCCTTAGGCTGCGTAAGGTTATGTTTGTCCAGGTTAAGTTAGCTTAAGTTTGGTTACCATGGCTATGAGTTTCGTGCCATACACTGCTTTTCAGTGGATTACTGTGATCTAAATTGCTCTACTTTATTCTGCTTGGCCCCGAGAATTCCAGTCGCTGTG
>NW_016918498.1:404-922 GCF_001483705.2 Eufriesea mexicana
TCTATTCGGTGGATTTCTGCACTACACATTGCTCTACTATACTCTACTCGATACAGGGGAGGCGAGCAATGGTGTTCGTGGCACGTTACTTTTAACTACTTGATGTTTGATTACGTTAAGCTAGGTTAAGTTTGGTTATTATAGCTACGACTCTCCTGCTATAATCTTCTATTCGGTGGATTTCTGCGCCTGATGTGCTCTAAAATGTTCTGCTTGGCACTACGAAGGCCATCAACATCGGTCGCGGCATGTTATGTTGAGTTAGACTTCTTTTGGCTATGTTACGTCGGTTCAGGTTAGTTTAGGGTATATTTGACTCTTGTGCTCTACACCGCAATACGCTGGACTTCTGCGCTCTACGATGCTGTAATGCATTCTGCTTGTCTCTGTGGAGGCAAGCAATTGTGGCTTTGTCATGTTACTTTGAGTTAGTTTAAGTTCGGATCCGTTACGTATGGCTAGGTTAGGATAGCCTACTATGACCTTCGTTCTGTGCACTGCTTTTGGGTGGATTTCTG
>NW_016918499.1:0-19997 GCF_001483705.2 Eufriesea mexicana
TAACTGATCCTAACTCGCCGCGGCCACTATTTTAAGCATTCCCAGATGAACGCAGGGAATATTGGACCACAGAAGGGCGCTGAGGTCCTTAGAAAGGTATTGCATGACACGAAGGTCGAAGATATCCCATCCTAGCCTAACCAAACGTAACCTAACTGGACGCAGCTTAACTCAATGTAACGTTCCTATACCACTATTGCTGGCATCCCCGGCGCCAAGCAGGGCATACTAGAGCAGAGTAGATCGCAGGAGTCCTCCGAATAGCAGCGTATAGCACAAAAGTTATAGGAATCCTATCCTAACCTAAACATACTTGACATAAGCGGACGTAACGTAACTGAACCTGAGGTGCCACGACCGCCGTTGCTGGCCTCACGGGAGCTAACCAGATTACACCAGAGTAATATAGGACTCTGTAACTTTCCGAATAGCAGTGTATGGCGCAAGAGTCAAAGCTATCATAACTAAACGTAGCCAAACTTGACCTGACCAAACGTAACATAACTAAACCTATCCTGCGGAGAGCACTATTCCTGGCGCCCGCAGAGACAAGCAGATTGCGATAGCGCACAGATGAGCGCAGATGCCCGTAGAACAAAAGTTTGTAGCACAAGAGCCACAGCTATTCTAACCCAACTCGGCGTAATCTAATGTATCCAAACGTAATCCATCTCAACCTAACATGGGGCGACCATTACACCTGCCTCCCGATAGTGGAGCAGAGCAGAGTAGAGTATTGTAGAGCTTTGCACCCCAGTGAGGCGGATTTCTGTGCTCTACTGTGCTCTAGTATATTCTGCTAGGCTCTGGGGATGCAAGCAATGGTGGCCTCGGCAGGTTAGGTACAGTTCAGGAACGTTCGGTTATGTTACGTTTGGTTAGGTAAGGGTAAGATAGCTTCGACTTTTTACTATACACTGCTATACGTTGTATTCCTGCGCTCTACTGTACTTTAGTATGCTCTGCTTTGCTCTGGGGAGGCCAGAAATGGTGGCTTCGACACGCAAGCTTGAGTTATGTTCCGTTTGGTTGGGTTAAGTTAGGACAAGTTTGGTACGGATAGCTTTGGCTTTAGCGCTATACACGGTTATTGCGAGGGCTTCTGCCCACTGCTGTGCACTAGTGCATTCTGCTTGGCTATGGGGATGCCAGCAGTAACATTCTCGCTACGTTAGACTGACTCATGTTGCGTTTGCTTATGTTAAGATTGGTTACGTTAGGTCAGGGTAGCTGTGCCCTTTTGTGCTGTATAGTGCATTTCGGATGATTTCTGCGCTCTACATTCTTTACTATAAACTGCTTGCCTCCCGGGAGGCCAGCAGTAGTGCTCGCCGCTTGTTAGGTTGAGTTAGATTACGTTTGGCTATGTTGTGTTAGGTCACGATAGCTCTGACGCTTGTGCTACACACTGCTATTCTATAGTCTTCTGCGCTCCTTTGTGCTCCAACGCACTATGCTTGTCTATGCGGACGCCAGGAATCGTGCTCGCGGCACGTACTACGTTAAATTCCGTTAGGTTTGGTTTGGATAAGGTTGGTGAGGATTTCTTTGACATTTGTGGTGTACGCTGCTTTTCGGTGGATTTCTGCGCTTTACTGTGCTGTAATATGCTCGATTGGCGCTGGCGGGACCAGAAATAGCGGTCGTGGCGCGATAGGTTGCGCTATGTTACGTTTAGATATGTCGTATTAGGATAGGTTATGTTGGGATGGCGTTGACTTTGTGTTATACACTGCTATTCGGCCGATCTCTGCGCTCTATTGAGCTCTAACATTGTCTGCTTGGCTCTGGGGAGGCCACCAATAGAGGTCTCGACTCGTTACGTTTAGTTCTTCTACGTCCGGTTTGGTTATGTTGGGCCTGGTTAGGTAAGGATATCTTTGACTTTCGCGCTATTCATTGCAATTGTGTAGCTTTCTGCGCTCTGCAACGCTCTAGTGTATTCTGCTTGGCTGTGGGGATGCCAGAAGTATTTGTTTCCCGCGTTCGTCAGAGTTACGTTGCGTTTAGTTATGTTACGTTTGGTCATGTCAGGATAGCGGAGCTTTGACTTTTGTGCTGTACACTGCTATTCGGAGGTTCACGGCGTTCTACGCTGCCCTACTATACGCTTCCCGACTCGCGGTAGGCCAACCATAGTGGCCTAGGCACGCTAGGTAGAGTCATGTTCGCTTTGCTTGGCTATTTTAAGTTAGGTTGGGTTCGTGTATCTTTGACGATTGTGCTTTACACTCCTGTTCAGTCGATACCTGCGTTCTGCGTTGCTCTGCTAGCATATGCTTGCTGCTGGGGAGGCCAGCAGCAGCGGTAGTCTCACGGTTGGTTAGGTTAGGTTAGGTTAAGCTTGGCCAGGATGACTTTGACGTTTGTGCTATACACCGCAATTCGGTGGATACCTGCAGCCTACTGTTCTCTAGTATATTCTGCTTGGCTACGGGGAGGCCAGCAGTATTGATCTCGGCACACTCGTCTGGGGTATGTTGCGTTTGGCTTTGTTACGATTTGTTAGGTTAGGATAGCATATCTTACACTTTAGCGCCATATACTGCTATCCGATGGATTTCTGCGCTCTTCTTTGCGCTATCACACATAGCTCGTACCTGTGGACGCCACGAGTAATGCTCTCGGCTCGTTATGTTGAGTTATATCACTTTTGGTTATGTTATGTTTAATTAGGTTCGATTAAAGCGGCTCTGACTTTTGTGCTGCACACTGCAATTCAGACGATTACTGCGCTCTAGATTGCTCTGCTATAATCTGCCTAGCTCTCGTGAGGCCAGCAATAGCGGTCGCGACACATCAGTTTTTGTCACGTTACGTCTGCTTATGTTACGTTTGGTTAGGTTAGGATAGGCATATTTTGACTTTTGTGCCATAGACTGCTATTCTGTGGATTTCAGCGCTCTATAGCGCTCTAGTGTGGTCAGCTTGGCACTGGGAAGTCCAGCAATAGTGGTTTCTGCACGCTGTTATGCGGTAGGTTAGGTTCGGCTTGGCTAGGTTGGGACAGGTTTGGCCAGGATAGCTCCTACTTTTGTTCTATGCATAGCTATTCGGTGGATTCCTGCTCCGTACAGTGCTCTTCTATAATCTGCTCCACTCTGTTCATGTCAGCAAGCGGAGTTAGGTTACGTGTGTCTATGTTACGTTTGGATATGCTAGGGTAAGGCAGTATTGACTTTTGTGTTATACACAGCTGTCTGGAGGATTTCTGCGATGTACTGTGCTCTAATATCCTCTGCTTTGGCCTAGCGAGGTCAGCAATAGCTGTCTCGGCAAGTTAGGTTGAGTTAGACTACGTTTGGTTGTGTTACGCTACCTTGTGTTAGGCATTCACAACTTTGGCTTTCGTGGTATACACTGCTATCGGGTGGATACCTGCGCTCTACATTGCTATACTGTACTCTGCTAGACCCTCGCGATGCCAGCAATAGTGGTTGTGGCAGGATAGTTTCAGTCAGGTAACATTTGGTTAGGTTAGGTTAGGTAAGGTTTGGTTAGGGTACATTCGACATTTGTGCTATACACTGCTATACGGTGGATTTCTGCGATCTGCTGTGTTCTATTACGTTCTGCTTGGCTCTGGCGTGGCTAGCAATATTCGTCTCGGCAGGTTAGGATGAGTTATGTTACGCCATGATTGGCTAGGTTTGGTTAGGTATGGTCAGGGTAGCTTCGACTTTTGATCTGTTCCTGCTATTCGGCAGGCATCTGCCCTCTGAATTGCTCTACTAGAATCTGCTTGTCTCCGGGGAGGCCAAAAGTATTGGTCTCGGCACGTTAGTTTGAGTTAGGGTGCGTTTGGTTAGATTACGTTGCGTTGTGGAAGGTTAGTATGGCTTCGACTTCTGTGCTATATACCGCTATTCTGTTTATTCCTATGATCCACTACGATCTAATGTTCCCTGCTTTGATCTGGGAATGCTTGAAATTGTGGCCGCTGCGCGATAGGTTGTGTTAGTTAACGATTGCTGGGGTAAGATTGGGATGTCGACTTTCGTGCTGTACACTGACATTCTATGGACCTCTGCGCTCTACTCTCCTCTAATATGCCCTGCTTGGCGATGGAAAGTCAGCGATGGTATTGTAGGCTCGTTAGGTTGAGTTAGGTAACGTTTTGTTATGCTACGTTTGGTTATGTTACGTTTGGTCGGGTTAGGATAGTATAGCTCCGTCTTTTGTGATATACACTGCCATACGGCGCAATCCTGCGCTCTACTGGATCTAATATGTTCTTCCTGGCATTGCGGAGGCCAGCAATTGTGTCCCGGCACGTTAGGTTGAGTTAGGTTACGCTTGTCATGGCTAGGTGTGGTTAGGTTTGGATAGGATAGTTTTGAGTCTTGTGCTATACACTGCCATTCGGTCGGTATCTGCGGTCTGCATTGCTCCGTTAGCCTCTGCTTGTCTCTGGAGAGGCCAGCAATGGTGGTCGTGGCACGTTTGGTTGGCTTATGTTACGTTCGGTTAGGCTAGTGTAGGCTAAGTTCGGTTAGGATGGCCTTGACACTCGTGCTATACACTGCTACTCGGTGGACTCCTGCGCTCTACTGTGCTCTGCCATATTCTGCTTGGCTACGGGGAGGCCAGCAGTAGTGCTTTCGGCACGTCAGACTGAGTCAGGTTGCGTTCGGTTATGCGACGTATGGTTGCGTTAGGATGGGGTGGCTGAGACGTTTGTCCTATATGCAGCTCTTCGGTTGATTTCTGCGCTCTACATTCCTCTACTATAGCCTGCTCGACTCTCGGGTGGCCAGGAACAGTGGTCGCGTCGCGGTAGTTTGATATATTATACGTTCGGCTATGTTCGGTTACGCAGCGTTAGGTTAGGATAGCTTTGACTTTAGTGCTTCACGCTGCTGTTCTCTTGACTTCTGCTCTCTACTGTGCGCTATCGCACTCCGCTTGTCTCTGTGGACGCCAGGAATACTGGCCGCTGCAGGTTAGGTTGAGTGATGTTACGCTTGTATATGCAAGGTTTTTCTATGATTGACTGCGATAGCTTTCACTTTTGCGCTATACGCTGGTATTAGTTAGATTTCTACTCTCTACAGTGATCTAATGTGCTGTTCTCTGCTGCGGGGGGGGGCAGAAATCGTGACTGCGGCACGTTAAGTTCAGTTAGCTTACGTTCGGTTAGGTTCGGTTCCTTTGGGTTAGGTTAGGTTTTCTTTGACTTTTGTGCCATACGCTGCCATCCAATGGACTTCGGCGGTCTAGTCTCCTCCAAAATGACCTGCTTGGAGAAGGGTTGACCAGCAACTGCGGCCTAGGGACGTTGGGTTGGGTTAGGTTACGTTTCCTTATGTTATGTTTGGTAATGTCCGGTAAGTATGCCTTTTACTTTTGTGATATACACAGCAATGCGGTTTATTACTGCGCTCTATTTTGTTCTAGTATGTTGTGCTTCGATCTGGAGGGTCAAGCAGTAGTGTTCTCAGCCCGTTAGGTAGAGCTAGTCTACGATCGTCTATGTTACATTTGGTTAGGTTAGGTTAGTGTAGCTTCGACTATTCCGCTATGCACAGCGATTCTATGGATTGCTGCGCTCTACTCTCATCTAATGTGTTCTGCTTTGCTCTGAGGAGCGCAGCAGTAGTGGTCTCGGCACGTTAGGAAGAGTTAGGTTACGTTTGGTTACGTCACGTTTGGTTAGATAAGGGTAGGATAGCTTTGACTTTTGTGCTGTAAACTGATCTACGTTAGATTTCTGCCCTCTATTGTTCTCTAGTGTATTCTGCTTGGCTCTGGGGAGGCCAGTAACTGTGGTCGCAGCACTGTGGTTTGAGTTAGACTACGTTTGGCTTTTTAGGTTGTGTTAGGTTTGGTTAGGATAGCTTTCACCTTTGCGCTGTACAATGTTATTCGGACGATTTCTGCGCTTTTCATTGCTCTACTTTGTTCCACTCGGATCCGGAAGGGCCAGCAATGGCGGTCGCTGCACGATAGACTGATTTAGTTTACGTCTGGATTGGTTTGGTTATGTTAGATTTGGCAGGATGCCTTCGACTTTTGTGCTATACGTTGCGATTCGTGCGAAATCTGCGCTCTGCATTGCTATACTAGCCTCTGCTTGCCCCAGGGGAAGCCAGCAATAGTGGGGGTGGCACGATCGTTTGGGTTATATTACGTTTGGTTGTGTAAGGTTTGGTAAGGTTAGGATAGAATGGCATCGACTTTTGTGCTATACAATGCTAATCGATGGATTTCTGCGATCTACTGTGCGCTACCACTATCTCCTTTTCTCCGGGAACGCCTGGAGTTGTGGCCACGGCACGTTAGGATGAGTTTTGCTATGTTTGGGCAAATAAGGTTTTGTTAGGTTAGTATAGAATATCTTTGATTTTTGCACTTTACACTGCTATTCGGCTGATTTTTGCGAACTACCGTCTTCTAGCATTTTCTGCTTGTCCATGTGGAGGCCAGCAATAGTGGTTGCAGCGCTTCATTTGGGTTAGGTAACTGTTGGTTTGGTTAGGTATGGTTAAGTTTGGATAGGATTGCTTTGGCTTCTGTGCTTTAAAATGCTATTCGGCGGATCTCTGCGTTCCAATGAGTCCTAGTATATTCTGTTTGGCTATGGGGAGGCCAGCAACAGTGGGCGTGACACGTTCAGTTTGGGTTAGGTTACGTTTGATACGGTAATGTTTGGTTAGATTAGGATATGATAGATTTCACTTTTGTGCTACATACTGCTTTTCAGAGGATTTCTCGACCCTACTGTGCTCTAGTATGCCCTGCTTTACTCCCGGAAGGCCACAAATGGCAGTCTCGGCACGTTATGATGGGTTAGGTAACGTTTGGCTACGTTACGTTTTGTTAGGTTACGAGAGAATGGCCTTGACTTTTGTGCTGTACGCTGCTATTCGGAGGACTTCTGCGCTCTTCGTTGCTCTACTGTAGTCAACACGAACCTGGGGGGGGGGGGCAGCAATAGTGATCGCGGCACGCTTGGTTGAGTTAGTTTGCGCATGGTTTGCTTAGGTTTGGCTTAGTTTGGTTAGGATATCTTTGACATTCGTGCTATGCAGGGTCAGTCGTTGGATTCCTGCCCTCTGTTGCGCTCTACTCTAAGCTGCCAGAACCAGGGGTGGCCAACTAAGATGGTCATGGCAAGTTATGTTGTGAATGCCTACGTTATGATAGGTAAGGTTGGCTTGTGTTAGGTATGGTATCTTTGACTTTTCCTCTGTACACTGGGATTCTATGGGTTTTTGCGACCCGATCCCATATAATATATTCTGCGTGGCTGTTGGGATACCAGCAATAGTGATGCGGCTCGTTAGGCTGTGTTAGGTTGCCTTTGGTTATGTTAGGTTTTGTAGGGTTAAGTTGTAATAGCACTGACTTTTGTGGTATCCGCTGTTACTCTATGTACTCCTGCGCTCCACGGTGCGTCATTACACTCCACTTGTCTCTGTGGAGTGCAGCAATGTGGTCCTGTCGTGTTACTTTGCGTTGCGTTACATTTGGTTATGTTACGATTGGTTATGTTCGGGAAGGGTACCTTCAACTTTAGCGCCACACACTGCTACTCGTCGGGTTTCTGCGATCTACTCTGCTCTAATATGTTCTGCTAGTCTCTGGGGAGGCCAGCGACTGCTGTTGCGGCATGATAGGTTGTGGTAGGTTACGTTTGGCTAGTTTAGTTCGGGTTTGGTTAGGGTAGCTTTGGCTTTTGTGCTATAAGCTCCTTTTCAATGGATTTCTGCGCTCCACTGCGCTCTAATATGTCCTGCTTGTTTCCGGGGAAGCCAGCAATAGTGGACACGTCTCGTTATGTTTAGTTAGTCTACGTCTGTATATGTCAGGATGGGTGAGGTTGTGTCAGGATATCCATGAATTTCATGCTATACAGTGTTATTTGGAGGCTTCCTGCGCTCTACTGTGCTCTATTATATTCTGCTTGTTTCGGGGGATGCCAGAAATAGAGGTTTGGGCCCCTTAGGTTTGGATACTCTAAGTTCGATTAGGTTAGGTTCTGTCAGGTTAGTTTTGGTCAGGTTAGGTTAGGTTATCTTTGTCTTTTGTGCAATGCAATGCTGATTGGTGCCTTTCTGCACTCTATTGTGCTCTAGTATTCCCTGTTTGTCTCTGGCGATGCCAGAAATAGTTGCCTCGGCTCGTTAGGTTAAGTCATATTGCGCTTGGCTATATTACGTTTTGTCCGGTTGGGACAGTGTTGCTTTGAATATTGCGCTGTACACTACTATCGGGCGGATTTCTGCGCCCTACGTTGCTCTACCATATTCTGTTCGACTCTGCGGAGGCAAGTAATAGCGGCCTCGGTCCGTCGTGTTGAGCTAGGTTACGTTCGTGTAGATCCGGTTAGGCTTCGTTTGGTTAGGATAGGTTTTACTTCTGTGCTATGCACCGCAATTTGGTGGACTTCTGCACACAACTGCGCTCTAGCATGTCCCGCTTGTCTGTGGGGAGGACACAAATAGTGGTCTCGTCACGTTAGGTTGAGTTGGATTACGCTTGGTTATGCCAAGTTTGGTTAGAATAGGACAGGGTAGCTTCGACATTTATACTATACACTACTATTCGGTGGGTTTCTGCGCTCTACTAAGATTTAATACTATCTGCTTTGGTTTGTTGAGGCCAGAAATTGTGGCGGTGGCGCGCTAGGTATGGTTAGGTTCATTTAGCCGTGTTTCGTTTTGTTAGGTTGGGATAGCATAACCTCAACTTTTGTGCTATACACTGATATTCGGAGCATTCCTCCGCCCTTCATTGCTCTACTATACTCTGCTAGACCCTGGGGAGAACAGCAACACCGGTCATAGCGCGTTACGTTTTGACTGGCTACGTTAGCTTATGTTACTTTTGTATTTGTTAGGTCTGGATATATTTGACTTCTCACCTGTACACTGCGATTCCATGGATTTCTGCGCCCCGCTCTTACGTAATATTTTCTGCTTGGCTCTGGGGAAGGCCGCAATAGGGCTGGCGGCGCGTTAGGTTGAGTTTGGTTGCGTTCGATAACGTTGCGATTGGTTAGGTTAGGATAATGTACCTTTGACTTTTGTGCTTCATACGGCTTTTCGTTAGATTTCTCCGTGCTACCGTTGTCTAATATGCTCTGCGTTGTTCGGGGGGGGGGGCAGACGTAATGATCTCGGATCGTTAGATTTTGTTAGGCTACGTTTGGTTTGGTTTCGTTCGTCTGGGTTAGGTTCGGATAGCTTTGGCTGACGCGGTATACATTGCTTTTCGGTGGGTTTCTGCGTTCCACTGCCTTCTAGTATATTCTGCTTGGCTCTGTGGAGACAGGCAATTGTGGTACCTGAAAGTCAAGTTGAGTTAAGTTACGTTCGGTTGTGCTGCATTTTGTTATGTTAGGATATGGTAGCTCCGGCTATTGGGATGTGTACTTCGATCCTATGGATTTCTGCGCTCTACTCACCTCTAACATGTTCAGCTTCACTCTGTGGAGAGCAGTTATAGAGGTCGTGGCAAGTTAGGTTGGGTTATGTAACGTTTGGCTAGGCAAGGTTTGATTTCGTTTGGTTAGGATGGCTTGAACTTTTGTGTTATGCACTGCTACTCGGTGGATTTCTGCTCTCTACCGTGCTCCAGTATGTACTCCTTGGCTATGGGTAGCTCAGCAATTGAGGCATCGGCTCGTTAGGTTTAATTACTCTACGTTTTGCTGGATTAGGTTATGTCACGTTAGGTTAGGGTATCTTTGACTTTTGCGCTATGCACAGAAATTCCGTGGATTTCTGCGCCCTACTGTGCTCTAATATGCTCTGCTTTGCGCTGGAGCGCCAGCTATAGTGGCCTTGGCACTTTAGCTTGAGTTAGGCTACGTTTGGATATTTCCTGTTTGTTTGGATTAGGCTTGGGTAGGTTAGACTTTTCTGATATACACCGCGATTCTATGGATATCTGCGCTCTCATACCCGATAATACGTTCTGCTTGTCTCTGGGGATGCCAGCAGTCGTGGTCGCGGCACGCTAGCTTGTGTTGTGTTTCGTTTGGTTATATTAAGTTTGGCTATGTTTGGAGGTGCTATTTTCGACTTTAGTGCCCAACACTGCTCTTCGGTGGATTTCTGCGCTCTAATGTGCTCTAGCGTATTCTGGTTGTCTCTGGGGATGCCAACTATGGTGGTCCCGGCACGTTAGGTTAAGTAAGGCTGCTTTTGTTTGTACTACGTTTGCATAGGTTACGATAGGGTAGCTTTGACTTTTGTGCTATACCCTGCTATTCGGTGGATTTATGCGCTCTACGTTGCTCTTCATTACTCAGCTCGACTCTCGAGATGCGAGCAGTAGACGTCCAGGCACGAAAGGTTGCGCTTGGTTACGTTCGGCTGTGCCAGGATTTGCTACGTCAGTTTATGGTACATCTGACTCTTGTGCTAAATACTTCTTTTCGGTGGAATTCTCCTCTCTACTGCGCTCTAATATGTTCTGCTGGTATCTGCGCAGGCAAGCAATATTTTTCGTGGCACGTTTGTTTGAGATAGGTTACGTCTGACTTAGCTAGGTTAAGAAATGTTAGCTTAGGATACCTTCGACTTTTGTGCTACACACTGGAATGCGGTGGATTACTGCGCTCTACTGTGCTCTAGTATAATCTGCTTTGCTCTGGGGAGGCAAGCAGTAGTGGACACATCGCGTATGGTTGAGATAAGCTACCTTCGGTCCTGTTACATTTCGCTACCTTGGGATAGGGTAGCTTCGACTATTGCGTTATGCAGTGCAATTCTACGGACTCCTGCGCTCTGCTCTCCTCTAATACGTGCTGCTTGTTTCTGAGGAGGGCGGCAGTAGTCGTCTCGGCACGTTAGGAGGTGTTAGGTTACGCTTGGCTAGGTTAGGATATGTTAGCTGTGACTTTTTTGCAGTACACTGCTATTCGGTCGATATCTGCTCTCCGCATTGCTCTACTTCCATCCGCTTGTCTCTGTGGAGGCCTGTAATAGCGGTCGTGGCACATTCGGTAGAGTTATGGTGCGTTCGGTTTGGTTAGATTAGGTTAAGTTCGGTTGGGATAGTTTCGAATTTTGTGCTACACACAGCTCTCATATACATTTCAGCGCTCTTCTGAGCGCTATCGCATACTGCTTGCCACTGTGGACGACAGGAATAGTGCTCCAGGCTCGTTAGGTTCTGTTATACTACGTTTGGTTAGATATTTGTTAGGTTAGCTTTGAATTTTGAAGTATACACTGCTGTTCGGACTGGTCTCAGTGTTCTACATTGCTCTTCTATATTCTGCTTGGCTCTCGTGAGACCAGCAATGATGGTTGTGGCACGTAAGGTTTGGTTACGTGACCTCTGCATATGTTACATTTGGTCAGGTTTGACAGGACAGATTTGACTTTCATGCTATACCCTGCGATTTGGTGGATTTCTGCTGTGTACTGTGCTCCTAGATGCTCTGCTCGGCGCTGTAGAGGCCAGCTATAGTGGTCCCGCCAAGTTAGGTTGGCATACATTACGTTTGGTTGTGATATATTTGATACCGTTAAGTTTAGGTAGCATCGACTTTTCTGCTATACACTGCGATTCTACGGATTTCCACGCTCTGCTATCCTCTATTATGCTCTGCTTGACTCTTTGGAGGCCAGCAGTGCAGGTCGCGGCGCGTTAGGTTGTGTTAGACTACGTTCGGTGGGGTTAGGTTACTTTGGGTTAGGTTACGATAGCTTTGGCTTTTGTGCTCAACACAGATATCCTATGGGCTTCTGGGCTCTACCGTGCTCTATCATATTCTGTTTGCCCCTGGGCAAGCCAGCAATATTGTTCTCGAATCGCCAGGTTTAGTTAGCTTGCGTTTGCTTGTATTACGTTTGGATCGGTTAGGAGAGGGTAGGGGTGCCTTGTGCGCTTTTCACGGTTATACGTTGGATTTCTACACTGCACGTGGCTCAACTATGCTCTGCTCGGCACTGGGGTGGCCGGTAACAGTGGTCTCGTCACATTAGGTCGGGTTAGGCTACGTTAGGTGAAGTGACGTTTGTGTGTGTTTGTTCAGGATATGAGAGAGCTTTGACTCTCGTGTTATACACAGCTATTGTGTGGACTTAAAGCCCTACTGAGCTCTACTGTAACTTGCTTCGTCATGCGGCGTCCAGTAATAGAGGACGCGGCTCGTTACATTGAGTTATGTTATGTTTGGTTATATTACGATTTGTTAGATTAGCATAGGATTGCGTCAACCTTTGAGCTATACACCGCTTTTCGGAGGATTTCCGCGACCTACTGTGCTCTTATATGTTCTGCTTTGTTTTGGGGATGACAGCAATGGCGCCTTAGGCACGATAGGTTCAGGTGTGCTTGCTTGGTTGTGTTTCGTTTCGTTAGGTTAGGACAGCATAACTAAGAATTATGTGCTATACACTGCCATTCGGCGGATTTCTTCATTTTTCATTGCTCTACTGTACCCTGCTCGACTCTGTGGAGACCAGCAATAGTGGTCTCGCACGTCATGCTCTGTTAGGTTGTGTTCGGCTGTGTTAGGATATGCAATGTTCGGTTAGGATAGCTTTCACTTTTGTTCTATACACTGCATAATGGCGGATTCCTGCACTCAACTGTGCTCTTGTATGTTCTGCTTGTTTCGGGGAGCACAGCAGTAGTGGCCTCGGCTCGTTAGGTTGAGATAGGTTACGCTTGGTGATGTAAATTTCGGCAATGGTAGGAGAGGAGAGCATTGGCTTCTGTGCTTTACACTGCTATTCGGTGAGTTTCTGCTCCCTACTGTGCCCTAATATGCTCTGTTTGGTTCTGTGGTGCCAGTAATAGTGGTCTCGGATCTTCAGCTTGAGCTATGCCATGTTTGGTTACGTTGGTTACGTTAGTATGGCTTAGGTTTGGATAGCTCTGACTTTCGTGGTATACACTTCTATTCGGTTGATTTCTGCGCTCCACTGTCCTCTACTATAATCTTCTCGACTCTGGCAGGGCAGCAATGGTGGTCGCCGCACGTAAGGCTTAGTTAGGTTACGTATGGCCTGGTTATGTTACGTTGTGCTAGGTTAGGATAGCTCTGACTTTTGTGCTACTCTCTGCTATTATATGGGCTTCAGCTCTCTACTGTGCGCTATCGCAATCTGTTTTTCTCTGAGACGCTAGGAACGGTGGTCGCGGTACGTTAGTTTGAGTTGTGCTACGTTTGGTTATGTAAGGCTTGGTCAAGTTGGGAAATGATAGCTATGTCCTTTGTCCTATACACAGCTATTCGGTGTACTCCCTCGTTCTGCTGTGCTCTAATATGTCCTACTCGTCTCCGTGGAGACCCGCAGTAGTGGCCGTGGCACGATTGATTCTGTTAGGTTTCGTTCCCTTCGGTACGGTTTTCTTATGTTTGGTCAGGATGGCTTTCTCTTTTGCGCTATACACCGCTATTCCGTGGCTTTCTGCGCTCTACATTTCTCTTCCACGCTCTGCTCGTCACACGGGATGCCAGGAATAGCGGTCGCAGCAAGTTAGTTTTATTTGTCTTACGCTTGGATTGGTAAGGTTAGGTTATGTTTGTTCACGATCGCCATAACTTTCGTGCTATACACCGTTATATGGTGGATCCCTTTTCCCTACTGTACTCGAGTCCAATCTGCTAGGCCATGTGGAGGCCAGCAATATTGGTCCAGGCACGTTATGTTGAGTCTGCCTATGCCAGGTCAGGTTTTGATAGCTTGCGTTACGCTTGGATATCCTATACCTAGTGCTATGCAATGCGATGCGGTCTAGTTCTCCGCCCTACTTTTTCTAGTATATTGTGCTTGGATGAGGAGAGGGTGGAAATAGTGGTCTTGGCACGATTGGTGGAGCTATGTTCCTTTCGGGCAAGTTACGTTCGGTTAGGTTAGGATACGGTAGCTCCGACTGCTGTACCATGCACAGCGATTCTATGGATTTCTGCGCTCTACTCTCCTCTAATATGCTCTGCTTGGCTCTGTTCAGGCCAGCTGTTGTGGTCTCTGCACGACAGAATGGGTTATGTTGCGTTTGGTCAGGTTAAGATAGGATAGCTTTCCCTTTTATACTATAGACTGATTTACGGTAGATTTCTGCGCTCTACTGTGCTCTAATATGTTCTTCTTGGCTCCAGGGAGGCCAGAAGAAGCGGTCTCGACACGACAGGCTGACTTAGGTCATGTTTGGTTAGGTTATGTTCGCGTGGGTTAGGTTCGGATATCTTTCACCTTACCGCATACACTGCCATCCTTTTGACCTCTGCGTTCCACTCTTCTGTAATATGTTTTGCTCGGCTTTTGGGGGGGGGGTGGGCAGCAATTGAGGCCTCGTCTCTTTAAGTTTAGTCTTTTTACGTTTGGACAGCTTAGGCTATGCCGGGTTTGGCCAGAGGATCTTTGACTTTCGAGCTATAAACTGATATTCGGTGGATATCTGCGCTCTACTGTGGTACAATATCCTCTGCTTTGGTATGGGAGGCCAGAAATAGAGGCCGCGTCGCGTTAGATTCTTCTTTGTTATATTTGGTTAGGTTAGGTTTGAATAGGTTACTCTGGGATATCTTTGTATTTTGTGCTATACACTGCCATTTAATGGAATTCTGCTCTCTGCATTCATGTACCATGTCGGCGCAGAGTCTAGCTATAATGGTCTAGGAACGTTAGGTTGAGATAGGCTACATTTGGTTGTGTTACGTTTGGTTTGGTTAGTTTAGGGTTTCTTTGACTGTTGGGCTATAAGCTGCAGTGCGGTGGGTTATTGTGCTCTACTTTGCAGTCGCAGCACGTTAGTTTTATTTGTCTTACGTTTGGTTAGGTTAGGTTAGGTTATGTTTGTTCAGGATCGCCATAACTTTCGTGCTATACACCGTTATACGGTGGATCCCTTTTCCCTACTGTGCTCTAGTCCAATCTGCTAGGCCCTGTGGATTGGTCCAGGCACGTTACGTTGAGTCTGCCTATGCCAGGTCAGGTTTTGATAGCTTGCGTTACGTTGGGATATCCTATACCTAGTGCTATGCAATGCGATGCGGTCTATTTCTCCGCCCTACTTTTTCTAGTATATTGTGCTTGGATGAGGAGAGGGTGGAAATAGTGGTCTCGGCACGATTGGTGGAGCTATGTTACTTTCGGATATGTTACGTTCGGTTATGTTAGGATACGGAAGCTCCGACTGCTGTACCATGCACAGCGATTTTATGGATTTCTGCGCTCTACTCTCCTCTAATATGCTCTGATTGGCTCTGTTCAGGCCAGCTGTAGTGGTCTCTGCAAGACAGGATTGGTTATGTTGCGTTTGGTCAGGTTAGGATAGGATAGCTTTCCCTTTTATGCTATAGACTGATTTACGGTAGACTTCTGCGCTCTACTGTGCTCTAATATGCTCTTCTTGGCTCCAGGGAGGCCAGAAGCAGCGGTCTCGGCACGACAGGTTGACTTAGGTCATGTTTGGTTAGGTTACGTTCGCGTGGGTTAGGTTCGGATATCTTTCACCTTACAACATACACTGCCATCCTTTTGACCTCTGCGTTCCACTCTTCTGTAATATGTTCTGCTCGGCTTTTGGGGCGGGGGGGGCAGCAATTGAGGCCTCGTCTCGTTAGGTTTAATCTTTTTACGTTTGGTCAGGTTAGGCTATGCCTGGTTTGGCCAGAGGAGCTTTGACTTTCGTGCTATAAACTGATATTCGGTGGACATCTGCGCCCCACTGTGCTATAATATCCTCTGCTTTGGTATGGGAGGCCAGAAATAGAGGCCGCGGCGCGTTAGATTCTTCTTTGTTATATTTGGTTAGGTTAGGTTTGAATAGGTTACTTTCGGATATCTTTGTATTTTGTGCTATACACTGCCATTTAATGGAACTTTGCTCTCTGCTTTCCTGTAACATGTCGGTGCAGAGTCTAGCTATAATGGTCTAGGAACGTTAGGTTGAGATAGGTTTGATTTGGTTGTGTTACGTTTGGTTTGGTTAGTTTAGGGTTTCATTGACTGTTGGGCTATAAGCTGCAGTGTAGTGGGTTATTGTGCTCTACTTTGCCCAAGTATATACCGCGTGGCTCTGAAGAGGCAATCAGTGGTTGTCCCGGCACATTAGGTAGAGCTATGCTGCGTTGGGCTATGTTACGTTTGGTTATATTAGCATAGGGTACTTTCGAATATTGCGCTACGCTCTGCGGTTACATGGATTTCTGCACTAGTACGTCTGCTCCAATATGTTCTGCTTTGCTCTGGGCAGGGTATCAATAGTGTTCTCGAGACGATATGATGAGCCCGGATACTTTGGTAATGTTACGTTGGCCTGGTTAGGATAGGACGGCTTTTACATTTGTGATATGCAATAATGTGCTGTGGATTTCTGCGCTCCACTGTGCTCTAATCTGTTATGCTTGGCTCCGGGGTGGCCAGCAACTGTTGTCCCGTCACGTTAGGTTGTTATATGTTACGTTCGGCTTGGTTAGGTTAGGTCAGGCTTGAATAGAATATCTTTGCCTTCTGTGCTGTACATTGCTGTCCGGCCGATATCTGCGATCTGCGATGCTCTGCTATACTTTGCCTGTCTCTGGGAAGGCCAGCAATAGTTGCCGTGCCACGTCATGTTGTGTTGGGTTACGTACTGTTAGGATAGGTTTGGATATGCTTGGTTACGGTAGCTGTGACTTCCGTGCTATAAACTGTTACTCGGTGGATTCCTGCCATATACAGTGCTCTACTCTTACCTGCATGGCCGTGTGGTGTCCAGCAGTAGTGGTCGCGGCACGTTACGTTGAGTTCGTCTATGTCAGGTTAGGATATGTTAGCTTGGGTTATGTTAGGATGCCTTTGACTCTTGTTCTACACACTGCCATTCTATGGACTTCTGTGCTCCACTGTGCGCTGTCGCCCTCTGCAGTTGTCCGGGGCGTCAGGATAAGCGGTCGCGGCACGCTAGGTTGTGTTACGCTACGTTACGTTAGGAAAGCTTTGGTTAGTTTAGGATAGAATAGCTTTGACCTTTATGCGATACATTGATATTCGGCGGATTTTTTCTCTCCTCATTGCTCTACTATACTCCGCTCGACTCTCGGGATGCCAGCAATAGTGGTCGCGACTCGTTAGGTTCAGTTGTGTTACGTTAGGCCATGTTACGTTAGTTCGGGTTATGTTGGGATATCCTTTACTTTTTTGCTGTACACCGCGATTCTATGGATTTTCGCGTTCTACCGTCCATTAGAATTTTCTGCTTGGGTCTGTGGAGGTGAGCTGTAGTGGTTTCAGCACTTTAGGCTGGGTTAGGTTGCGTATGGCAGTGCTACTTTCCGTAAGGTTAGAAGGTGTTTGCGGTAACTATTGCGCTGCACACTGCTATTCGGTGGATTTCTCCGCTCTACATTGCTCCACTATTCTCTGCACGACCCTCGGGGTCCTAGAAATGACGGCCGTGGCACGTGAGATTGTGTTACGCTACGTTTGGATAGGTATGGTTTGATTAGGCTAGTATAGGATTTCTTTGACATTTGTGCTCTACACTGCTACTCGGTGGATCTCTGCGCTATACTGAGATTTAGTATATTCTGCTTGGCTGTGGGGCGGCACGATGTAGTGGTCTCGGCTCTTTAGGCTGAGTTATGTTGCGTGTGGTTATGATACGTGCGGTTACGGTAGGGCACGGTAGCTTTTGCTTTTGCGCTATACACCGCAGGTCGGTGGATTTCCACGCTGTACATTGCTCTAATATACTCTGCCTGGCTCTGGGGAGGCAAGCAACAATTCTCGCCGCAGGTTAGGTTGAGTCACGTTACGCATGGTTAGGATAGGTTAGTCAGAGTTAGGTTAGGATAGCTTTGACTTTTCTGCCTTTCGTTGCCATTCTGTGGATTTCTGTGCCCTTCGCACCTCTAATATGTTCCGCCTCGCGATGGGGTGGCCTGCAACAGTGGACGCGTCACGTTAGGTTTAGTTAGCCTACGCTTGCATATGTCTGGATGGGTCAGGTTGTGATAGGAACTCCACGACTTTCGTGCTGTAGAGTGCTATTCGGAGGCTTCCGGCGTTCTACTGTGCTCCAGTATATTCTGCTTGCTTCTGGGGAGGACAGAAATAAAGGTTTCGGCTCTTTAGGTATGGATATTCTACGTTCGATTGGGTTATGTTCGGTCATGTTACGTTAGGGTATCTTTCACTTTTGTGCAATGCAATGCTGAATGGTGGCTTTCCGCACTCTATTGTGCTCTAGTATGCCCTGCTTGGCTCTGGCGAGGCTAGCAATGTTAGTCTCGGCATGTTAATTTGGGTTAGGCTACGTTTGGTTAGGTAATGTAAGCCTGGGTTTGGCTGCGATAGCTATGACTTTTCAGCTTTACATAGCCATTCTATGGACTTCTGCGCTCTACGCTCCTTTGACAAGCTCTGTTTCGCGATGGGGATGACAGCAATGGTGGACTGGGCTCGTCAGGTTTTCTTATTCTACGTTTCGTTATGTTACTGTAGGTCAGGTTATGTTACGTTATCCACGACCTTTGTGCCATAGAGTGAAACTTGGATGCTTCCGGTGCTCTACGGTACGCTAATATATTCTGCTTGTCCGTGGTGGTGCCTGCAATACTGTTCTCTGCACGTTAGTTTAAGTTACGTTACGCTTGTCTACATTACGTTTTGATAGGTTTCGACGGAAAAGAGTTGACTTGCTTGCTACACGTTGTCAATATGCGGATTTGTACGCTCTATGTTGCTCTGATATACTCTGCCCGGCTCTGGGAAGGCCAGCAATGGTGTCCTCGGCTCGTTAACTTAAGTTCTGTTACGTTTGGTTATATTACGTTTGGATAGGATAAGATAGGATAGCTTTGACTTATGTGTAGTAAACCGCTAACCGGTGGATCTGTGAGCTCTACATTGCACTACTATACTCCGCACGTCTATGGGGAGGCCAGTATTAGTGGTCTCGGCACGTTAGATTGAGATATGCCATGTTCGGCTGTGTTACGTATTGTTATGTTAGGATATGGTAACTCCGAATATTGTGCTATGCACTTCGATTCCATGGATTTCTGCGCTCTACTCTCCCCTAATATGTTCTACTTGGCTTTAGGGAGGCCAGCAGTAGTGATCTCGGCTCTTGAGTTTTTGATATTCTACGTTTGTTTAGGGTACGATAGGTCAGGTTGGGTTAGGGCGAGTTTGGCCCATATGCAGTGCACTGCTATTTGGTGACCTTCTGCTCTTTACGGTGCTGTAGTATATTCTGCTCGACTCCCGGGAGGCCAGCAAAAGTGGTCGCGGTAAGTTACGTCTAGTTACGCTACGTTCGGCGAGGTTAGGTTAGGACAGGTTAGGTATGGATATCTTAGACCTTTGTGCTATGCACAGCGATTCTATGGATTGCTGCGCTCTACTCGCCTCTAACATGATCTGTCTTGCTCTGAGTACGGCAGTAATGGTAGTCTCTGCACGCTAGCTTGAGTTGGGTTCCGTTCCTTTAGGTTACATTAGCATGGGTTAGGTTTGGATAGCTTCGACCCTTCTGCCACACAATGCCATTATTTTGCCCTCTACGTTCCGCTCTTCTCTAATATCTTTTGCTTGGCGATGGGGAGGCCAGCAGTAGTGGTCCAGGCATGTTAGGTTTTGTCAGGTTACGTTTGGTTATACTAAGTTTGGTTTAGTTAGGAGAGGGTAACCTTTACTTTTGTTCAATACACAGATATTCGGTGTATTTCAGCGCACTGTGGGCTCTAATATTTCCTGCTCGTCTCTGGGGAGGCCAGCAATTGTGTTTGTGCGACGCTTATTTGGGTTATGTAACGTTTCATTGGGTTAGGTATGTTTTAGTTTGGTTTGGATTGCTTTGACTTTTGTGCTATAAACTGCTATTCGGTGACTCACGGCGTTCTTCGGAGCTCTAGCATATTCTCCTTGGCTATGGGGAGGCCAGATGTAGTGGTCTCGGCTCGTCAGGCTGAGTTAGGTTGCATACGGCTATGCTACGTTCGGTTATGTTAGGAGGCTATAGCTTTGACTTTTGTGCTATACGCTCCAGCTCGGTGGATTTCTGCGCTTTACATTGCTCTACTACACTCTGCACGTCTC
>NW_016918499.1:20445-36301 GCF_001483705.2 Eufriesea mexicana
GCAGAGTCTAGCTATAATGGTCTAGGAACGTTAGGTTGAGATAGGCTACATTTGGTTGTGTTACGTTTGGTTTGGTTAGTTTAGGGTTTCTTTGACTGTTGGGCTATAAGCTGCAGTGCGGTGGGTTATTGTGCTCTACTTTGCTCTAGTATATACCGCGAGGCTCTGGAGAGGCAATCAGTGGTTGTCCCGGCACATTAGGTAGAGCTATGCTGCGTCCGCTTATGTTACGTTTGGTTATATTAGCATAGGGTACTCTCGAATATTGCGCTACGCTCTGCGGTTACATGGACTTCTGCGCTAATATGTCTGCTCCAATATGTTCTGTTTTGCTCTGGGCAGGGTATCAATAGTGTTCTCGAGACGATAGGATGAGCCCGGATACTTTTGGTAATGTTACGTTGGCCTGGTTAGGATAGGACGGCTTTTACATTTGTGGTATGCAATACTATGCGGAGGATTTCTGCGCTCCACTGTGCTCTAATCTGTTATGCTTGGCTCCGGGGTGGCCAGCAACTGTGGTCCCGTCACGTTAGGTTGTGATATGTTACGTTTGGCTTGGTTAGGTTAGGTCAGGCTTGAATGGGATATCTTTGCCTTCTGTGCTGAACATTGCTGTCCGGCCGATATCTGCGATCTGCGATGCTCTGCTATACTTTGCCTGTCTCAGGGAAGGCCGTCAATAGTTGCCGTGTCACGTCATGTTGTGTTGGGTTACGTACGGTTAGGATAGGTTTGGATATGCTTGGTTACGATAGCTGTGACTTCCGTGCTATAAACTGTTACTCGGTGGATTCCTGCCATATACAGTGCTCTACTCTTACCTGCTTGGCCGTGTGGTATCCAGCAGTAGTGGTCGCGGCACGTTACGTTGAGTTCGTCTATGTCAGGTTAGGATATGTTAGCTTGGGTTATGTTAGGATGCCTTTGACTCTTGTTCTACACACTGCCATTCTATGGACTTCTGTGCTCCACTGTGCGCTGTCGCCCTCTGCAGTTGTCCGGGGCGTCAGGATAAGCGGTCGCGGCACGCTAGGTTGTGTTACGCTACGTTACGTTAGGAAAGCTTTGGTTAGTTTAGGATAGAATAGCTTTGACCTTTATGCGATACATTGATATTCGGCGGATTTTTTCTCTCCTCATTGCTCTACTATACTCCGCTCGACTCTCGGGATGCCAGCAATAGTGGTCGCGACTCGTTAGGTTCAGTTGTGTTACGTTAGGCCATGTTACGTTAGTTCGGGTTATGTTGGGATATCCTTTACTTTTTTGCTGTACACCGCGATTCTATGGATTTTCGCGTTCTACCGTCCATTAGAATTTTCTGCTTGGGTCTGTGGAGGTGAGCTGTAGTGGTTTCAGCACTTTAGGCTGGGTTAGGTTGCGTATGGCAGTGCTACTTTCCGTAAGGTTAGAAGGTGTTTGCGGTAACTATTGCGCTGCACACTGCTATTCGGTGGATTTCTCCGCTCTACATTGCTCCACTATTCTCTGCACGACCCTCGGGGTCCTAGAAATGACGGCCGTGGCACGTGAGATTGTGTTACGCTACGTTTGGATAGGTATGGTTTGATTAGGCTAGTATAGGATTTCTTTGACATTTGTGCTCTACACTGCTTCTCGGTGGATCTCTGCGCTATACTGAGATTTAGTATATTCTGCTTGGCTGTGGGGCGGCACGATGTAGTGGTCTCGGCTCTTTAGGCTGAGTTATGTTGCGTGTGGTTATGATACGTGCGGTTACGGTAGGGCACGGTAGCTTTTGCTTTTGCGCTATACACCGCAGGTCGGTGGATTTCCACGCTGTACATTACTCTAATATACTCTGCCTGGCTCTGGGGAGGCAAGCAACAATTCTCGCCGCAGGTTAGGTTGAGTCACGTTACGCATGGTTAGGATAGGTTAGTCAGAGTTAGGTTAGGATAGCTTTGACTTTTCTGCCTTTCGTTGCCATTCTGTGAATTTCTGCGCCCATCGCACCTCTAATATGTTCCGCCTGGCGATGGGGTGGCCTGCAACAGTGGACGCGTCACGTTAGGTTTAGTTAGCCTACGCTTGCATATGTCTGGATGGGTCAGGTTGTGATAGGAACTCCACGACTTTCGTGCTGTAGAGTGCTATTCGGAGGCTTCCGGCGTTCTACTGTGCTCCAGTATATTCTGCTTGCTTCTGGGGAGGACAGAAATAAAGGTTTCGGCTCTTTAGGTATGGATATTCTACGTTCGATTGGGTTATGTTCGGTCATGTTACGTTAGGGTATCTTTCACTTTTGTGCAATGCAATGCTGAATGGTGGCTTTCCGCACTCTATTGTGCTCTAGTATGCCATGCTTGGCTCTGGCGAGGCTAGCAATGTTAGTCTCGGCATGTTAATTTGGGTTAGGCTACGTTTGGTTAGGTAATGTAAGCCTGGGTTTGGCTGCGATAGCTATGACTTTTCAGCTTTACATAGCCATTCTATGGACTTCTGCGCTCTACGCTCCTTTGACAAGCTCTGTTTCGCGATGGGGATGACAGCAATGGTGGACTGGGCTCGTCAGGTTTTCTTATTCTACGTTTCGTTATGTTACTGTAGGTCAGGTTATGTTACGTTATCCACGACTTTTGTGCCATAGAGTGAAACTTGGATGCTTCCGGTGCTCTACGGTACGCTAATATATTCTGCTTGTCCGTGGTGGTGCCTGCAATACTGTTCTCTGCACGTTAGTTTAAGTTACGTTACGCTTGTCTACATTACGTTTTGATAGGTTTCGACGGAAAAGAGTTGACTTGCTTGCTACACGTTGTCAATATGCGGATTTGTACGCTCTATGTTGCTCTGATATACTCTGCCCGGCTCTGGGAAGGCCAGCAATGGTGTCCTCGGCTCGTTAACTTAAGTTCTGTTACGTTTGGTTATATTACGTTTGGATAGGATAAGATAGGATAGCTTTGACTTTTGTGTAGTAAACCGCTAACCGGTGGATCTGTGAGTTCTACATTGCACTACTATACTCCGCACGTCTATGGGGAGGCCAGTATTAGTGGTCTCGGCACGTTAGATTGAGATATGCCATGTTCGGCTGTGTTACGCATTGTTATGTCAGGATATGGTAACTCCGAATATTGTGCTATGCACTTCGATTCCATGGATTTCTGCGCTCTACTCTCCCCTAATATGTTCTACTTGGCTTTAGGGAGGCCAGCAGTAGTGATCTCGGCTCTTGAGTTTTTGATATTCTACGTTTGTTTAGGGTACGATAGGTCAGGTTGGGTTAGGGCGAGTTTGGCCCATATGCAGTGCACTGCTATTTGGTGACCTTCTGCTCTTTACGGTGCTGTAGTATATTCTGCTCGACTCCCGGGAGGCCAGCAAAAGTGGTCGCGGTAAGTTACGTCTAGTTACGCTACGTTCGGCGAGGTTAGGTTAGGACAGGTTAGGTATGGATATCTTAGACCTTTGTGCTATGCACAGCGATTCTATGGATTGCTGCGCTCTACTCGCCTCTAACATGATCTGTCTTGCTCTGAGTACGGCAGTAATGGTAGTCTCTGCACGCTAGCTTGAGTTGGGTTCCGTTCCTTTAGGTTACATTAGCATGGGTTAGGTTTGGATAGCTTTGACCCTTCTGCCACACAATGCCATTATTTTGCCCTCTACGTTCCGCTCTCCTCTAATATCTTTTGCTTGGCGATGGGGAGGCCAGCAGTAGTGGTCCAGGCATGTTAGGTTTTGTCAGGTTACGTTTGGTTATACTAAGTTTGGTTTAGTTAGGAGAGGGTAACCTTTACTTTTGTGCAATACACAGATATTCGGTGTATTTCAGCGCACTGTGGGCTCTAATATTTCCTGCTCGTCTCTGGGGAGGCCAGCAATTGTGTTTGTGCGACGCTTATTTGGGTTATGTAACGTTTCATTGGGTTAGGTATGTTTAAGTTTGGTTTGGATTGCTTTGACTTTTGTGCTATAAACTGCTATTCGGTGACTCACTGCGTTAGCCATTCTATGGACTTCTGTGCTCCACTGTGCGCTGTCGCCCTCTGCAGTTGTCCGGGGCGTCAGGATAAGCGGTCGCGGCACGCTAGGTTGTGTTACGCTACGTTACGTTAGGAAAGCTTTGGTTAGTTTAGGATAGAATAGCTTTGACCTTTATGCGATACATTGATATTCGGCGGATTTTTTCTCTCCTCATTGCTCTACTATACTCCGCTCGACTCTCGGGATGCCAGCAATAGTGGTCGCGACTCGTTAGGTTCAGTTGTGTTACGTTAGGCCATGTTACGTTAGTTCGGGTTATGTTGGGATATCCTTTACTTTTTTGCTGTACACCGCGATTCTATGGATTTTCGCGTTCTACCGTCCATTAGAATTTTCTGCTTGGGTCTGTGGAGGTGAGCTGTAGTGGTTTCAGCACTTTAGGCTGGGTTAGGTTGCGTATGGCAGTGCTACTTTCCGTAAGGTTAGAAGGTGTTTGCGGTAACTATTGCGCTGCACACTGCTATTCGGTGGATTTCTCCGCTCTACATTGCTCCACTATTCTCTGCACGACCCTCGGGGTCCTAGAAATGACGGCCGTGGCACGTGAGATTGTGTTACGCTACGTTTGGATAGGTATGGTTTGATTAGGCTAGTATAGGATTTCTTTGACATTTGTGCTCTACACTGCTACTCGGTGGATCTCTGCGCTATACTGAGATTTAGTATATTCTGCTTGGCTGTGGGGCGGCACGATGTAGTGGTCTCGGCTCTTTAGGCTGAGTTATGTTGCGTGTGGTTATGATACGTGCGGTTACGGTAGGGCACGGTAGCTTTTGCTTTTGCGCTATACACCGCAGGTCGGTGGATTTCCACGCTGTACATTGCTCTAATATACTCTGCCTGGCTCTGGGGAGGCAAGCAACAATTCTCGCCGCAGGTTAGGTTGAGTCACGTTACGCATGGTTAGGATAGGTTAGTCAGAGTTAGGTTAGGATAGCTTTGACTTTTCTGCCTTTCGTTGCCATTCTGTGGATTTCTGTGCCCTTCGCACCTCTAATATGTTCCGCCTCGCGATGGGGTGGCCTGCAACAGTGGACGCGTCACGTTAGGTTTAGTTAGCCTACGCTTGCATATGTCTGGATGGGTCAGGTTGTGATAGGAACTCCACGACTTTCGTGCTGTAGAGTGCTATTCGGAGGCTTCCGGCGTTCTACTGTGCTCCAGTATATTCTGCTTGCTTCTGGGGAGGACAGAAATAAAGGTTTCGGCTCTTTAGGTATGGATATTCTACGTTCGATTGGGTTATGTTCGGTCATGTTACGTTAGGGTATCTTTCACTTTTGTGCAATGCAATGCTGAATGGTGGCTTTCCGCACTCTATTGTGCTCTAGTATGCCCTGCTTGGCTCTGGCGAGGCTAGCAATGTTAGTCTCGGCATGTTAATTTGGGTTAGGCTACGTTTGGTTAGGTAATGTAAGCCTGGGTTTGGCTGCGATAGCTATGACTTTTCAGCTTTACATAGCCATTCTATGGACTTCTGCGCTCTACGCTCCTTTGACAAGCTCTGTTTCGCGATGGGGATGACAGCAATGGTGGACTGGGCTCGTCAGGTTTTCTTATTCTACGTTTCGTTATGTTACTGTAGGTCAGGTTATGTTACGTTATCCACGACCTTTGTGCCATAGAGTGAAACTTGGATGCTTCCGGTGCTCTACGGTACGCTAATATATTCTGCTTGTCCGTGGTGGTGCCTGCAATACTGTTCTCTGCACGTTAGTTTAAGTTACGTTACGCTTGTCTACATTACGTTTTGATAGGTTTCGACGGAAAAGAGTTGACTTGCTTGCTACACGTTGTCAATATGCGGATTTGTACGCTCTATGTTGCTCTGATATACTCTGCCCGGCTCTGGGAAGGCCAGCAATGGTGTCCTCGGCTCGTTAACTTAAGTTCTGTTACGTTTGGTTATATTACGTTTGGATAGGATAAGATAGGATAGCTTTGACTTATGTGTAGTAAACCGCTAACCGGTGGATCTGTGAGCTCTACATTGCACTACTATACTCCGCACGTCTATGGGGAGGCCAGTATTAGTGGTCTCGGCACGTTAGATTGAGATATGCCATGTTCGGCTGTGTTACGTATTGTTATGTTAGGATATGGTAACTCCGAATATTGTGCTATGCACTTCGATTCCATGGATTTCTGCGCTCTACTCTCCCCTAATATGTTCTACTTGGCTTTAGGGAGGCCAGCAGTAGTGATCTCGGCTCTTGAGTTTTTGATATTCTACGTTTGTTTAGGGTACGATAGGTCAGGTTGGGTTAGGGCGAGTTTGACCCTTATGCAGTGCACTGCTATTTGGTGACCTTCTGCTCTTTACGGCGCTGTAGTATATTCTGCTCGACTCCCGGGAGGCCAGCAAAAGTGGTCGCGGTAAGTTACGTCTAGTTACGCTACGTTCGACGAGGTTAGGTTAGGACAGGTTAGGTATGGATATCTTAGACCTTTATGCTATGCACAGCGATTCTATGGATTGCTGCGCTCTACTCGCCTCTAACATGATCTGTCTTGCTCTGAGTACGGCAGTAATGGTAGTCTCTGCACGCTAGCTTGAGTTGGGTTCCGTTCCTTTAGGTTACATTAGCATGGGTTAGGTTTGGATAGCTTTGACCCTTCTGCCACACAATGCCATTATTTTGACCTCTACGTTCCGCTCTCCTCTAATATCTTTTGCTTGGCGATGGGGAGGCCAGCAGTAGTGGTCCAGGCATGTTAGGTTTTGTCAGGTTACGTTTGGTTATACTAAGTTTGGTTTAGTTAGGAGAGGGTAACCTTTACTTTTGTGCAATACACAGATATTCGGTGTATTTCAGCGCACTGTGGGCTCTAATATTTCCTGCTCGTCTCTGGGGAGGCCAGCAATTGTGTTTGTGCGACGCTTATTTGGGTTATGTAACGTTTCATTGGGTTAGGTAACCCTTATGCAGTGCACTGCTATTTGGTGACCTTCTGCTCTTTACGGCGCTGTAGTATATTCTGCTCGACTCCCGGGAGGCCAGCAAAAGTGGTCGCGGTAAGTTACGTCTAGTTACGCTACGTTCGGCGAGGTTAGGTTAGGACAGGTTAGGTATGGATATCTTAGACCTTTGTGCTATGCACAGCGATTCTATGGATTGCTGCGCTCTACTCGCCTCTAACATGATCTGTCTTGCTCTGAGTACGGCAGTAATGGTAGTCTGTGCACGCTAGCTTGAGTTGGGTTCCGTTCCTTTAGGCTACATTAGCAATGAGTTAGGTTACGGTTGGCCAGGCTAGACTTTGTTAAGTTTGGTCAGGACAGCTTTGACTTTCCTGGTATTCAAATATATACGATTTAATCCTGCCCTCTACTGTGCTCTACTTTAACCTGCTAGAACCTGGGGAGTCCGGAAATGATGGTCGCGCGGCGTTACTTTGGGCTTGGCTACGTTTGGTTATATAATGGTAGTCCGCGTTAGGTTTGGATACCTTTGACTTTTCTGCTGTACACTGCGATTCTGTATACTCCTGCGCGCTACACTCCCCTAATACGTTCTGCCTGGGTCCAGGGAGGCCAGCACTAGTGGTGGCGACACTTTAGGCTGATTCTGCTTACGTTCGGTAGTGTAACGGTTGGTAGGTTGGGATAGGATACCTTTGACTTTTGTGCTACATAATGCTTATCGGAGGATTTCTCGGACCTACTGTGCTCTAATATGCTCTGCTTTGCCGTGGGGAGGCCAGAAATGGTAGCCGCGGCATGTTAGGCAGAGCTAGGTTATGTTCGGTTATGTAACAATTGGTTTGGCTAGGAAAGGATAGCTTTAGCTTTTGCCCTATGCATTGCGATCCTATGGATTTCTGCGCTCTACTCTTCTCCAATATGTTCTGCTTTGCTCTGAGGAGGGCAGAAGTAGTGTTCTCGGCACGTCAGGATGTGTTATATTACGTTCGGTTATGTTACGTTTGTTTAGGATAGGATAGGACAACTTTGACTTTCGTGCTATACACCGCTATTCCGAGGATTGCTGCGCTCTTCCTTGGTCTACTGTACTCAACTCGACCCTGGCGAGAGCAGTAATACCGGTCGCAGCACGATAGGCTGTGGTAGGTTACGTTTGGCTAGCTTAGGCTGGGTCTAGTTAGGGTGGCTATGTCTTTCGTGCTATAAACACCTATTCAATGGATTTCTGCATTCCACTGCGCTCTAGTATGTCGTGCTCGGCTCCGGGGATGCCAGCAATGGAGGTCTCGCGCTGATAGGTTTAGTAACACTACGTTCGGATATGTTGCGCTTGGTCTGGTTTGGTAATGATGGCATCGACCTGTATGCTATACACTGCTATTCGGTGAATTTCTGCGCTCTACTGTGATCTATTATCCTCTGCTTTGCTCTGTTAGTGCCAGAAATAGTGGCCGCGGCGCGTTAGGACGTGTCATGTTACTTTTGTGTAGGTTACGTTTGTTTGGGTTAATTTATTACATCTTTGACTTTTGCGCTATACACTGCCATATAATGGACTTCTGCGCTCTTCTCTTCATTAATATGTTCTTCTTGGCGGTGGGCAGGACAGCAATAGCGGTCTAGGAACGTTAGGCTGAGATAGGTTACTTTTGCTTATCTTACGTTAGGCTAGGTTAGGCTTGCATGCCTTTGAATTTTGTGGTATAAACTGTAATGCGGTAGATTAGTGCGCTCTACTTTGTTCTAGTATACTCTGCTTGACTCTGGAGAGGCGAGCAATACTGGTCTCGGCACGTTAGGCGGAACTAGGCTACGTTCGGTTAGGTTATGTTATTCTGGGTTAGGTATGGGTAGCCTTGGTTTACGTGGTATGCACTGTTTTTCGGTTGATTCCTGCGTTTCACTGTGCTCTAGAGTATTCGGCTTGGCCCCGGGGAGGCAAGCAATAGTGGCCTCGGCACGTTATGTTGGGTTAAGCAACGTTCGGTTATGTTACGTTTGGCCAGGTTAGGATACGGTAGCTCAGAATATTGTGCTGTGCACTGCGATTCTAGTGACATTTGCGTTCTCCTCTCCCCTAGTATGTTCTGCTTGGCTGTGAGGAGGGCAGCAATAGCGGTCGTGGCACATTTGTTTGGGTTAGGTTTCTTTCGGATAGGTTAGGTTGCTTCGGGCCAGGTTAGGATAGCTATGACTTTTGTGCTCAACACAGCTACCCTATGGACTTATAGGCACTACTGTGCTCTTTCATATTCTGCTTGGCTCTGGGGAGACCAGCAACAGTGGTCTCGGCACGTCACGTTAAGTTAGGGTACGCTTGTTTATATTACGTTTGGATATGTTATTATAGGGTAGAATCCACTTTTGCGCCATACACTACTATTCGGTGCATTTCTACGCACTACATTGCTCTACTATGTTCTCCTCGTCTCTGGAGAGGCCAGTAATGGTGGTATCGGCACGTTAAGTTGAGCTAAGCTACGTTTGGCTTGGTTACGTTTGCTTTTGTCATGTCTGGATAACTTGGACTTTCGTGGTATACACTGTTTTTCGGTGCACGCCTGCACCCCACTGTGCTCCACAATATCCTGCTTGGCCCTGGGGAGTCCAGCAATTGTGGCCGCTGCTCGCCATTATGCTTTAGGGCTGGTTTGGGTATGTTATATTTGTTTGGTTTAAGCCAGGATGGCTCCGACTTTTCTGCTATACACTGTGATTCCATGAACTTATGCGCTCTGCTCTCCGCGAATAACTGCGGTCTACTGCGTTGCAATACCTTCTGCTTGGCTATGGCGAGGCCAGAAATAGTGGCCTTGGCACATTAGGTTGATTTATGTCAAGTTCGGTTAGGTTCGGTTTTGTCAAGCTCGGTCTGGTTATCTCTGACTTCCGTGATTTACACTGCTATTCGTAGAATTCCTTCGCTCGACTTTGCTCTACTATGCTCTGCCTGGTCCCGTGGTGGCCAGCGATAGTGGATGTGGCACGATATGTTAGGTTAGACTACTTTTGATTATGTTATGTTAGGTTAAGTTTGGTTAGAATACCTTTGACTTTAGTGCTATACACTGTGATCAGCTGGATTCCTGTGGTCCAAACTGCACTACTACATTATGCTTGGCTCTTGTGGAGGGCAGGAGTAGTGGTCGCGGTAAGTTATGTTGAGATATGCTTCGTTTTTTAAGGTTAGGTGTGGTCAGGTTACGTTAGGGTATTCTCGACCTTTGTGATATACACTGCTAATCGGTGGATTTCTGCGCTCCAATGTTATCACCATCCTGCCTACCTCTGGTAAGGCCACCAATGTCGGTCTCGTCACGCTACGTTGAGTTACACTACGTTTGGATAGATTAGGTTAGGCCAAGATTGGTTAGGGTTTTCTACACTGTTGTGCTGTGCAGTGTAATGCGGTGGATTTCTGCGCTCTACTGTGCTCTAGTATGTTCTGCTTGGTCCTGCGGAAGCCATCAATAGCGGTCGCGGCACGTTACGGTGAGACAGACTACGTTTTGTTTGGTTAGGTGAGGTAAGGTTAAGTCATGATATGTTTGACTTTCGTGCTATACACAGCAGTGCGGTGGATTTCTGCGCTTTGCAGTGCTCTAGTATGTTCTGCTTGTCTCTGGGGAGGCCAGCAATAGTGGTCTCGGTACGTTAGGTTGAGATATGATACGCTTGGTTATGTTATGTCTGGTGATGTTAGGATAGAATAGTCTAGACATCTGTGCTATACACTGCTATCCACTGATTTCTGCGCTCCACTGCGCTCTAATATTTTATGCTTTGCTCTGGGAAGGCCAGCAATAGTGATCTCCCAGCGTTAGGTTTACTTATGCTGCGTTTGCGTATAGCAAGATTGGTTATGTTAGGACAGAGTTGCTTAGACCTGTGCCATTCAATGGTGTTCAGTGGATTTCTGCGAGCCACGACGCACGCTCAAATATTTTCTGCTTGTCTCTGTGGTTGCCAGCAATAGCGGTCCCATTGTGTTAGCTTGGGTTATGTTCAGTTTGGGTTCTTTACGTTTGGCTAGGTTTGGATACGCTGCTTTAAAGTTTGTGCTATGCACAGATACTCCGTGGGTTTCTGCGCTCTAAGTTGCTCTAGTATGATCTGATTGGCTTTAAGAAGGCCGTAAATAGCGGTCGCGGCATGTCATGTTGTGTTATACCACGTTAGGTTAGCTTTGGTTATGCCATTTCTGGTTAGGCTATCCTCGACTTTTGTGCTGTACACTGCTGTTCGTTGGATTTCTGCTATCTACTACGCTCTAGTATTCTCTGCTTGGCTCTGCGGACTCCACCGATAGTGGTCTCGGCACGATAGGTTGAGTTATATTACGTTTGGTTGAGTTAGGTTACGTCAATTTCGGTCTGGTTATGTCTGACTTTCGTGTTCAGCACTGCTGTTCGGAGGATTTCTGTACTCGACTCTGCTCTACTACATTCTGTTTGGCCCTGGGGATGTCAAGAACAGTCGTGGCACGTTATGCTGAGTTAGGCTACGTTTGAATAGGTTGCGTTTGTTTCTGTTTAGTTAGGATGGCTTCGACTTTCGCGCTGTACACAATTATCCAGCGGTTTCCTGTGATCTACTGTGCTCTACTATATTCTGCTTGGCTCACGGAAGGCCGGAAGCAGTGGCCGCGGCACGTTATGTTGAGTTATGCTACGCTGGGTTATGTTATGTTCACTTAGCTTCGGTTTGGGTAGGAATGACTTTTGCGCTATACACAACTATTCGGTGGATTTCTGCTCTCTAGTGTGCTCTACTATCTTCCGCTTGCCTATGGGAATTTCAGCAATATCGGTCTCACCGCGCGATGTCGAGGTTCTCTACGTCTGGGTAGGTTAAATTAGGTCAAGTTAGGTTACGCTATCCTTCACGTTTGTGCCATACACTGCAGTTCGGTGGACTTCTGCTTTCTACTGCGCTCTAGTATATTCTACTTTCATTTAGGGAGGACAGCAATAGTGGTCTTGCCTCGATAGGTGCAGACATGTTACGTATACTCATGTTACGTTTGGTTACGTTAAGATACGGTAGCACTGACTTCTGCGGCATTCACTGCTATTCGGTAGACTTCTGCTTTCTACTGTACCCTAATATGCGCTGCTTGGCTGTAGGGAGCTAGCAATATTGGTGACGCTACGTTATGTTGAGTTAAACTACATTAGGATTACTGATGTTCTGTCAGGATAGGTCAGGAACCTTTAGACCCTTGTGCTGTACACTGCAATGCGGTGGATTTCTGCACTCTGCTGTGCTGTAGTATATTATACTCGTCGCTGGGGAGGCTAGCAATAGCTGTCTCGGCCGGTTAGGCTGAGATATGTTACGTTTGGTTTGGTTAGTACAGGTTAATCTCATCCAGGTTATCTTCGACCTTCCTGCTACGCACTGCTATTCAGAGGATTTCTGCCCGCAACTGCGCTCTACTATGTACTGCTTGGCCCTGGGGAGGCCACAAATAGTGGTCGCGGCACGTTAGGTTTAGGTAGGCTACGCTTGGTTAGGCTTCGTTAGCTTGGTTCAGGTCTGGATAGATATGAACCTTATGCTATACATTGCGATTCGATTTATTTCTGCGAACTTCTGCCCTCTAGTAATTTCTGGTAGACTCTAGGGAGGCCAGCAATAGTGGTCGCGCCTTAGTTTGTGCTATGTTACGTTTGGCTATTTTAAGATTGGATACGTTACGACAGGGTAGTTTTCACTTTGCGCTGTACACTGCAATGCGGTGGGCTTCTGCGCGCTAGTGTGCTCTAGAACGTTCTGCATGGCTCTGTGCAGCGCAGCAATTGTGGTCTCGGCACGTTAGGTTGTGTGATGTTACATTTGGTTAGGTTTGGCTTTGTCAGGTTAGGTTAGGATTCCTTCGACTTTTATGCTATTCACAGCAATGCGGTGGATTTCTGTTTTCTGCTGTGCTCTAGTATATTCTGCTTTCCTCTGGGGCGGCCAGCAATAGTGGCCTCGGCTTTTTAGGTTCAGACATGTTACGTATGCTTATATTACGTTTGGCCATGTTAGGACACGGTAGCATGACTTTTGCGCAATACACAGCTATTCGATGGACTTCTGCTTCCTGCTGTGCCCTAATATGTTCTGCTTGGCTCTGGGGAGGCCAGTAGTATTGATCACGTCACGCTACATTGAGTTACACCACATTTGCGTAGCTTAGGCTATGTCAGGTGAGGTCAGGATACGTTAGGCTTTTGTGACATACTCTGCAGTCCGCGGATTCCAGCTCTCTACTGTGTTCTGCCCGGCACTGGGGAGGCCTGCGGTTGTGGTCGCGGTACTGTAAGTTTTGTTATGGTTAAGACTGGATATATGAGGATAGTGAAGGTATGAGATTTGTGGTACATCTCTATTCGGTGGACTTCCGCCCTCTAATACGCTCTAGTATAATCTGCTCGTCCATGGGGAGCCCAGCGATAGCGGTTTCTGCACCATATGTAGGGCTCTGCAACGATTGGTTAGGTCAGGTTTTGTCAGGTAAGGTTTGGTTATATTTGACGTATGCGCTATACATTGATATCCGGAGGATTTCCTATCTCAACATTGCTCTACTGTTCTCTGCTCGACTATGGCGTGGCGAGTAGTAGTGTTCGTGTAACATTAGTTTGTGTTAGATTACGTTTGGTGTGGTTAGCTTAGGCTAAGTTTGGTTAGGATAGCTTTGACTTTCGTGCTACAAACTATCATCGGGTGGATTCCTGTGAGCCTCTGTGCTCTACTGCATTCTGCTTGGCCATGTTAGGTCAGGATACGTTTGACTTCTGCGCTATGCTCCGCTATGCGTTCAATTTCTGCGCTTTGCTGTGCTGTTGTACATTCTGCGTAGCCCTGGAGAAGCCAGCAATAGTGGTATCGGCAGGTTAGATTGAAGTATGCCACGTTTGGCTTTGTTACGTTTGGTGAGGTAAGGATAGTATAGCTTAGATTTCTGTGCCATACACTGCAGTCCGCGGATTTCTGCGCTTTACTGTGCTCTATTATATTCTGCTTGGCTGTGGGGAGGTCAGAAATAATGATCGCGGGACTTTACGTTGTGCTATGTTACGTTTTGCTTTTACGATTACGATTGCGCTCTACTATGCTCTAGTATTTACTACACGGCTCCGGGGGCCTGCAATAGTGGTCGCGGCACGTTATGTTGTGTTATAGTACGTTCGGTTAGGTTAATTTATGCCATTTTGGGTTGGGATATCTTTGACTTTTGTGTTATATAATGCAGCGCGATGGATTTCTGCGTTCCACTGTGCTCTAGTATAATCTGCTTGGTTCTGGGGTCCCTGTAGTGGTGTCCTCAGCACCATAGTGTGAATTAGGTTATGCTAGGTTATGTCATGTTTACCTATGTGAGAATACCATAGCCTTGACATTTGTGCTGTACCTTGGTATTCATTGGATTACTGCTTTCTGCTGTGCCCTAGCATGTACTGCTTGGCTCTGGGAGACTAGCAGTATTGGCATCGTCACGCTGTGTTGAGTTACACTACATTTGGATAGGTTGGGTGAGGTCAGGTTAGGTTAGGTCACCTTTCACTCTTGTGCATTTCACTGCAGTGCGGTGTACCTCTGCGCTCTGCTCTGATCAAGTATGTCCTGCATGGCTCCGGGGTGGACATATATAGTGGTCGCGGGACCTTATGTATCGTTAGGTTACGGTTGGTTGTGTTACAATAGGATATGTTAGGACAGGGTAGCTTTGGCTCTTGTGCTGTACAGTGCAGCGCGGCGTATTTCTGCGGTCTGTTCTGCTCCAGTATATTTAGCTTGGCTCTGTAAAGGCCAGCAATGGTGGCCTCGGCGCCTTGGGTTGGGGAACGTTACGTATGTTTGTGTTACTTTTGGCTAGGTTAGGGCACGATAGCCTCGATTTATGTGCTATACACTGCTATTCTGCCTTTTACTATGCCGCAACATGTTATGCCTGGCTCTGGGTAGGCCAGCAATGTTGGCCTCGTCATGCAATGTTCAGTTACACTACGTTTGGCAAGTCAGGTTGTGTCAAGTTAGGTCAGTGTACCTTTCACTCTTGTGCTATGCAAAGCTTTGCGGTGTATTTCTGCGCTCTGCTGTGCTGTAGTACATTCTGCTTGTACCTGTGGGGGCCAGCAATGCTTGTCTCGTCATGTTAGGTTGAGTTAGGTTATGTTCGGATATGTTTCGTTGGATAGGTTAGGATAGGCTGCTGACTTTTGTCGTATACACTGCTATGCGGTGGACATCTGCGCTGTAGTGCACGCTTGTATCTTCTGCTTGGCTCCGGGTAGGCCAGGAGCAGTGGTCGCGGCGCGTGAGGTTGATTAGGGTTACGTATCGATAGGTTAGGTCATGATATGACAGGGTATCTACGGCTTTTGTGCTGTTCACTACAATGCGGTGGATTTCTGCGCTCTACTATGCTACAGTACATTCTGCGCGCCTCTCTGTAGGGCAGCAATAGTGGTCTCGTCATGCTAAACTGAGTTAGGCTACGTTCGGGTATGTTAAGTTTGACTTGGTTAGGATAGGCAACTTTTAATTTTGTGCCATTCATTGCTGTTCCGTGGATTTCTGCGCTCTAGTATGATCTAATATTCTCTGCTTGGCTCTGTGGACAACAGAAATATTGGACTCCACACGTCGTGCTTAGTTACACTACGTTTGGATTGGTTGGGTAAGGGCAGTTTAGGTCGGGGTGTAACTGAATTTTGTGATGTACACTGCAATGAGGAGGAATTTTCCGCTCTGCTCTGCTCTAGTATAACCTGCTAGGCTCTCGGGAGGCCAGCAATAGTAGTCGCGACACGTTAGCCATTGATATGTTACGTTTGGTTTGGTTAGCAGAGGTTGAGGACGACCAGGTTTACTTAGACTTCCCTGGTGTACACTGCTATTCGGAGTATTTCTGCGCTCTAC
>NW_016918499.1:36988-38968 GCF_001483705.2 Eufriesea mexicana
GTTAGGTTACGTTCGGTTAGGTTAGGTTAGGATAAGTTTGTCCAGAATGGCTTTGGCCTTTGTGCTATACGCTGATATTCGGTGCATGTATGCGCTCTACTGTTCTCAAATACGTTCTGCTTGGCTCTGGAGAGGCCAGCAATAGAGGTCCCGGCGCTATAAGTTTATATATTCCACGTTTGGTTATGTTATGTTAGGTCTGGTTAGGTGAGGACATCTTTCAATTACGTGCTATACAATGATCTTTGGTGGCTTTGTGCACTCTACCTGGCTCTACTCTACTCTGCTCTACTCTGGGGTGGCCAGCATTAGTGGTCGTCGCTCGTTAGTTCGGGTTGCGTTACGTCTGATTGTGTTTGGTTTTGATAAGTTAGGAATGGATTGCTTTGGCTATTGCGCTTTGCCCTCCTTTTCGGCACATTTCTGCGCTCTACTGTGATCTAATATGCTCCGCTTGGCGCTGGAGCGTCTAGAAATGGTGGCCTCGGCACGTCATGTTGGTTCATGCTGCGTTTGTCTAGGTTACGTTTGCTTAGGTTAGGTTTGGTTAAGTATGGATAGCTTAGCTTTGACTTTTGTGCTGTACACTGCTGTTCGGAGGATTTCTGCGCTGTACTGTAATCAATTATTCCCTGCTTTGCTTTGGGAATTCTAGAAAGTGCAGCCGCGGCGCGTAAGGTTGTGTTAGGTTACGATTGGTTAGGTTAAGTTTGTTTTCGTTAGGTAGGGATATCTCTGGCTTTCGTGATAGACACCGCCATTCTGTGGACCCCTGCGCTCTATTCTACCCTAGTATGCCCTGCTTTGCGATGGGGAGTCCAGCAATATTTGGCTAGGCACGATATGTTGAGATTGGTGACGCCGGGTCAGGTTACGTTGGGTAAGGTTATGTTCGGTTATCTTCTTCTTTTTTGCTTTACACATCATTGCGGTGGATTCCTGCGCTCAACTGTGATCTAGTATATTCTGCTTGGTCCTGGGAGGTCACCAATAGCGGTGCAGGCGCGTTAGGGTTTGTTATGTTATGTTTGGTTAGGCCACGTTTGGCTAGGCTAGGAGAGAATAGCTCTGTCTTCAGTCCTATACACTAAAATTCGTAGGTTTTCTGTCTTTTACTGTGCTCTAGTATGCTCTGCTTGGCGCTGTGGATGCCAGCAATAGTGGTCTGGGCACGCTGGGTTTGGTTATGCTACGCTGGGTTGTGTTCGCTTAGGACAGGTTATGTTACGATACCCTTGACTCTTGTGCTACACACTGCAATGCGTTGCATTACTGCTCTCTACTGTGCTCTAGTACATTCTGCTTGGCTCTGGCATTGCCAGCATCAGTGGCCTCGGCACGTTAGTTTGAGTAAAGCTACGTTCGTTTATGTTAGCTGCGGCCATGATTGTGTAGGGTAGCTTCGACTATTGTACTATGGACTGCGATTCGATGCATTTCATCGCTCTACTCTCCTCCAATATGTTCTGCTTGGCTCTGGGGATGGCAGCAATAGTGGTTTCGGCACGACAGGATGTGTCAGGCTACGTTTAGTTACGATATGTTTGGTCAGGTTAGTAAGGCTAGCTTCGACTTTTGCGTTATACGCAGCAATACGGCTGGTTTCTGCGCTCTTCTGTGCTCTCATATCATCTGCATATTTCTGGCGATCCCAGCAATAGTGGCCGTGACGCGTTTGCTTGAGATAGGTTACGTTTGGTTTGGATAGGTTTGGTCATGTTTGGTTAGGATGGCATTGACGTTTGTGCTGTACACTGCTATTCGTTGGATTTCTGCGCTCTACTGAGCTCTATTGTGTACTGCTCGGCTCTGCGGAGGGTAACAATAGCGGTCTCGGCACGCTAGGTTGTCTCAGACTATGCTTGGCTATGCTCCGTTTGTTTCGGTTAGGCTTGGATAGCTTCGACTTCCCGATATGCACAACGAATAAATGGACTTCCTCGTTCCACTCTCCACTAGCGTGTTCCGCTTAACTCTGGG